>NW_025212941.1:26696-29635 GCF_004010195.1 Chiloscyllium plagiosum
GGGACGCATACCGAGACGAACATCAACTGTGCCTGGAGGATCATTAACTCGGTGAAGGACGCTCTCTGGGTGATCGAAACCTGTTGATCTTCCAGCTGAAGGAGTTGACCCCGAGTGAGTGTTGCAGACTGGCACATTCCATGGTCCAGGACTACGTGTTGAGGGACATGCTGAAGCTCGGGGCAGCTGCCGCCAAGGCGCGGTGGGGAAAGACCACTGTGTAAAGTCTGCCTGCCTAACGAAGAACAGGGGGCCCATGCAGTCATTTGGGCTCTGCTGACACCTCAGCTAATTATATGGGCATATGATCAAAAAATGTACAGACCTGTATAAAAATGATAAATTCTGATCTCTGTATGTACATGTTTACGTACGTATGGCGTGACCAACTGTACAGACCAGCAAAATATTTTACGAATAAAGTATATTTTGAAATTAAAAAAAGAATCACATGGTACAGAGCTCTTTGAATGACCTCGAGAAGCAAAACTGGTGATAAACCGAAATAAAACGGAATTTGTGAAAACAAGAGTTGGAGTTCTTGGGACATAACATCGGTCTTGGAAGATTGACCCCGTGGAACACAAAGCCGAAGGCCATCGAGGAATTCCCACGACCAATCTCGACAAAGAGGTGCTTCAATTCTTCGGGCTCAGCGGATTCTCTCAGAAGTCTGTTCTAACCTCAGCGGTGTAGCGGCACCGTTAACCGAATTGCTGAAGGAGAACACAACGTTTCGGTGGGCAGGACCAGGCCAGGGGGCATTCGACCATTTGAACTCGATATGAGCCAACAAACCAGTTTTAGCTCGACCAAACATTTCAAACCATTTAAAGTTGCCAACAATGCTATTGACCGAGGAGTTGGAGCTGGGCTGCTCTGGGATGATGAGGATGGGATGGGGTTGAATCGCCAGTTGGTTACTTCTCAAAAAAGATCAACATCCACAAAACAAAAACTCCACCATCGAAGAGGAACTATTGGTTAGGTCCTGGCCTGATAACATTTTAATGTGTATGTCACGGACAATGTATCAGAGACGGTGGTGGACACGGATCACAATCCTCTTACATTCTTAGAACGCTTTAAAGACAAGAATATGAGACTATCTCGTTGGAGTCTTATGTTACAGACTTTTAATTTACAAATCGAACATATTGCAGCTTGTAAGGATGTAATCGCAGATGCATTATCGCAGACTTAACTGATAGAGTTTAGGTGAGATTGGAATCTATTTGATGTTATATTTACAAGGGGAGACGTAAATGTGAACCCAGATTAGAGTCATATGTATATCGTGAGATTGTGGCTCAGGAACAGAGCAAAGGAATAAAGCCATCTTTTCATTATGATGGTTCATTATTTCTTCAGATGGGAGGGGTTAGGAAGGCGTAGGGGTGTGCTGGCTCTGTTCTATCACCTCATGATCTTTGTATGCTATGGTCTGTCTGTATTGCAGGTAAAACAAACCTTTTCACTGTCCTCAGTGACACGCGACTGTATGAAGTCAGATCAGACCCTCGGCCCCTCCCTTTTCACTGTACTCCGTGTTATGAAGGTGTACAGGTGGACTGTACCTTTAAGAAAGTTGAAAAGCTACCAAGGCCTGACAAATCCCCGAGAGTCCGGAACACGGAAACAGTGCAAAACTTGGGAAACAAATCGCTGGAGCAGGGTTGCCATGAAACAAAAAATAAATTCAAATTCGGCCAATCCGTTTAAACTATGCCCCAAGATACCGGAATCCAATCAAATTTTGAATTTGTTGTTTTTGATAATATTGAAACCGAGGAAGCGATTGGGTGTTTTGGGGTATAAAGCCGGACGTTTTGAACAGTTAGGGGGAGAGCTGTCACAAGTCCAGCCTGACAGCTGAGCAGCTCTCTGGCAGGTACCCGGCTGTGAGCAGTCTGTGCAGAGGATCATCAATCAGACACCAGGGAGAATCTACCGAGGAAGCTCCAAAGGGACAATCCGACAGCTGGCTGCTTCCGGAAGGTGGATTGTTTTCCTAAATGTTCATCGGGATTGTTTATCGGCCGGGATTGTAGAGGGGGAGGTAAAGGACGGGTTTAAGGGAAAGGAGCTGTAAATAGTTGTTGGTTTTAATATTCTCTGTCGGACTTAAAGAGGAACGTTGTTCATTTTTACTTTTAATAGTGATCCCTGGGATATTGTAACAGATTACAGCGCGAGGGTAAACCCCTTCTCTGTGTGTCAGCTTGAAATTAGTGAAGGGGTTTACCCCGGATCAGGTACACGCGGCAGGAATCAATCAAATCAGATCATTTCTCTCTCACTGTCTCTGTTCCCTCTAACCAGAGCTGAGCTCCCAGAAGCCTGGGAGGATAGCCAACGCTGTTCCTTTGTGTGAGGAGGACAATGGGGATAATCCCGGGAATGATCAGCTGGAGAGCGGTCTATCAGTGGGAGGGGAATTACTGGAGGACGGGGCTCAGGGACAAAATGTCCTCCCACTTGGAGGGGAACAGATTGATTAGGGACAGGAGCCTGGCTTTGTCCAGGGGAGGGTCTTGTCTCAAACACTGGAGGGAGTTTTGGAGGAAGTGATGAAGACGTTTGATGAGGGAAGGGCGTTGGATGATGGCTCCGTGATTTTTTACTGAGGTTAGCCCAGTCAGAGGAGACACAGGGCACAGCTGAGGAAGGGTGCGTTTCTCTCTGGAACTCCCTCGATCCAGTTCCCACTCTTTCCAGGACAGAGGGAGTGAGTGAGGAAGGAAATGAGGGACGCTGTGAGTGAGTGAGTGAGTGAGAGAGTGAACAGATTAGATTCTCGACAGTGTGGAAACAGGCCCTTTGGCCCAACAAGTCCATGCTGACCCTGCGAAGAGTAACCCACCCAGACCCATTTCCATACATTTAACCCTGACTAATCCACCCAAAAACTGCACATCCCTGGGCACTATGGGACAATT
>NW_025212942.1:0-15223 GCF_004010195.1 Chiloscyllium plagiosum
AGTTTCCTCATCAGGCAATCTCACCATCTGAGGAATTAATCTGGAGAATGTCCCTTGCACTTCCTCTGTGGTCAGTATATTCTTTCTAAGATTCGGTCACCAAAACTGTACGCAATACTCCAGGTACAGTCCTATCAACACGCTCTGAAACTGCTTCAACATGTCTTTACATCAATGTTCTGAGTCGCTTAAATGAAGGTGAACCAAACTTCAAATTTCCACTTACATATATTCCTCCAAATACCCATCACATTGATTGTATTTACGAACTCACTGAGCTCGTATAGAAACCCTTCCGAAAATCCAATATATGCCATTTCTACTGTTTCCCAATTATTTATGTTGTAAGAAACAACTTCAAACAATTCCGAAGTTTATCAAGTTTGATTTCTCTATCAGAAATGCATGCTGATTCTCTCCATTGTTGCTATTAATTTCCAAAAATTGCAAAAATGTCATCCTGTTTAATAGATCCCAACAGTTTCCTGACAACTGTCAAGATAACTGGTCTGCAGTTCTCCACACTATGTCTTTTTCCCTTTGTAGCTGTTTGGATCCCTTCCATTCATCTATAGTGGTTGGTTCACGTTTATCCACAATAGTTTCATTTCTCTGCAGAATGTACAGGAAAATAATACACAGTCATCGACAGTGCAATTAATACTACTATTGGTGATTTATTTCCGACATTTTGATAGGAAGTACATCTGTTTCGTCAGACTTAGCAATGCTCAATCCAGCTCCATGTTCAAGTACTACCTTGTTACTGATATGAATTGACTTTATGCCTTTAGCTCCAGGAGTCCGATATGATCACTTGGTATTACTGGGTGATTTTCTGGATCTTCTTCCATTAAGACAGGTGCAAAGTAACTGATTGTTTTCTTGGCCATTTCCCTGTTCTCCACAATGACCTCTCCTCTCCCGATTACAAATTTCCACATTTGATCTTGCTTTTATTTTGTTTCCTTTGAAATATAGATCGCAGATTGATGCAGTCTTTGTGTTCCTGTTTGTTAGCATGTACGTTCTCTTTTTGATTTCCTTTTAAGTTTCATGGCCTTCCTTTTTTGGATCGTTAATTTCTGAGAATTCTCAGGTTTCCACAACAGCTGGAATTCCTCTGAAGTCACTTCCTATGATTAACATATTTTCTAATTTGTTATGTTAACCATCACTGAGTCACTTTCTCACTCTTTGGTGTTTGTAACTGAAATAATTAGACATAGATTTCAGACTTTGCAGTATTTCTAAAAACTCCTGGTCCTGACCAGTTATATTCAGGAACACCGCAGGAGGATAGGAGGATAGAGAAGAAATTGCGGGAGCACTGCTTGGCTCTTTTCTATCATCGCTGGCCAATGAGTGAGGTGCTGGACGACTGGAGCGTAGTGAATGCTGAGCCCATATTCAAGAAATGCTACAAAGATAAACCTGGAAACTAAAGACCTAAAATCTCGGTCGTAGGTTACTTTGGAAGATTTGGGGAGATTGGATATATATGCATTTGGAAAGACAGGGTGTGATTCGGAGTAAGATTAGAATGGTGCTGCAAAAACAGAGCAGGTCAGGCAGCATCCGAGGAGCAGGAAAATCGATGTTTCGGGCAAAAAACCTTCATCAAATTCAGCATGGGAGTTTGTGCAAGGGAGATCATGACTCACAATTTTGTTGGAGTTCTTTGATAAAGTGACCAGCAAGGTTGAGGAGGTCCGGGTGGTATACGTGGTCTAGTTGGATTCCAGTGAGGCCTTCAATAAGGTTCCACATCGTATGACGCTCTGGAAGGTTAGATCGCATGGAATTGAGGGGGAGTTGGCAAATTAGGTACAATATTGCCTTGATGGTAGGAAGCAGAGATTAGTACTGGAAACATGCTGTTCAGACTGGAGCCCTGTGACTAGGAGAATGCCTCAGGGGTTGATGCTGGGACCACTACATATTACAAAAATCTATGATTTACATGAGAATGTACAGGCATGATTTGTAAATTTGAAGACGGCACTAAAACAGGCGGCATCATGGAGAGTGAGGAAGGTTATCAGAAATTTCAGAAATCATAGCAGTACTTTGATCAGCTGGGGAAGTCGGCTGAGAATTTGCAAATGGATTTTAATATTGATCATTGTAACTTCTTTCATTTTAGATAGTCAAATCAAGTTTGGAGTTTCATGGTGAATGGTTCAGTCCTAAGGAGTGTAGTGGAACAAAGGGACTTTGGGATTCAGGTGCATGGTTCTAGCATCAATAAAGCCAGAACCAGAGATACCTATGGAGATGTGCATCATTCTCGGGGAGAATTTCAATGACATTAAATACAGCTAAAATAGGGGATGATCACGTACCTGAATGGAAATGAGATGTAGCAATACAGAAAACAGGCAGAGAAAGAGAGCTATCTTCACCTTTGTTGTTCTCTCACAGGATGTATGAAGACCTGATCAGGGCAGCATGTAATGCAGATCTTGAACTGAGTGGCTGGTTCAGCTGTTCCACAGTACCGTAAAGAGTAAAATGCATAGCTATGGGTTTATAGTGTTACAACACAGGATAAATCTTCCTGCTTAATTAAAACCAGCAACAGAGAAAAGATTTATCCCATGCAGTAATCTGTGATAATTCTAGAGTCCAAGTCTATTTAAAGTAAAAATTAACAACTTTATTTCTTAAAGTATAACAGAGTATAAACGAACGACTATTTACATATTCTTCCACTAACCTGTCTTTTACCTTCCCCCTCCACAATACTAGTCTGAAAAGACTCCAAATTAAGAATTACAAAACAAAACTTCTTATCTCAAAACCAGGAAGTTTTCGGTTCTTCTGCATATTCCTGTCTTCTTTTCTTCTTGGGGGCTCTGCTTCACCAGTAACTAATCAATAAAGGTACCAATAGGAGAGCTATTTTTCAGGCAGTCTTTGCATGCTGGTAACTTGGCAGTTTTCCTCTCAACTGTTCAATTTTCCAAGGACTTGTACCCCCAAACCATTGGATTGAATCATTTGCTGTTAAGATTGTCAATATAATAAATTGAAACTTGGTTGGAGGTGGGTATTTTGGGATTATAATTTAAAATGTTTTGCTGAATTTGTTTCGAGACAATGAGCTAATTGGATTGTTCGACCAAATGTTACATTATATCTATTTTTCAGAACTCTTGGTGCTATCAGGTCGTTATTGCTGGTTTTTAATTCTCTCAAAGATACAGTACACCCACATGTTCATCACATAAGTCACACGGAAATCTGACGATGGAAGCGTGACACATTGACTTCCCTAAAGGACTTGAGGCAAGCAGGTTGGTTTTTATAACAAATGATAATGGTTGCTTTTAAACTCCCCAATTTCCTTCGTGAGATATCAACAGACCATTATTCTGTGGCTCTAGATTATGAGTCAATGGCTTGACCACCATAAACTGTCTTCCCGTACATGCAGGTAACAAGTTAAATATCCTCAAGAGCAATTATTTAGTGACGGACATGTGGTTACAAGGAACGTGAAACTGTTGCATCCGGATTGAACAAAGGCACAAATGGTTTATTCAGATCTTGCACTGAGACTGAGGACAAGACTGGGATATCGTAGTGGTGGTATTGGACAGGATTAGTGAGTGGGGAGGACATGGAGATGTAAATATGTGAGGGACAAAATGGATTATGGGGATTGAGAAGAGTCTGGTTCCTTCTCGCATATCAGTGAGTAATCTATAAATCGTAGTTTGGTAGTTATAATATATAAAGAAATTATTTTTTGTTTGGAACTGAAGATATCTACATATGTACATATCATAAGCAGAAAGTCAGTTCAACCCGGTTTAGTAGACAAATATAATGACTTACCAGGACCACCAAGTATCGTGAGGGTGGGATAGTAACCACCTTGAATAATCCAAAGGAAATTCTGGATCCGATATGCTAATGATATCCAACGCTGAGAAATCCAGTAAAGACTCAAGGATAAACTCCTGTCCGTTGTTGGAACATTCAAGTCTAATGTTCTCAGATTCCGATCCATTGTTGGAACTTTCCAGTCTAATGTTCTCTGATTCTGATCCATTGTTGGAACATTCCCATCCATGGTCCTCAGATTATGATCAATTATTGTAACGTTCCTGTCCAATGTTCTCAGATTCTGATCTCTCCTTCCCCTCTCCCTCTCGAGATGCTGATGCCTGTTAGTGCTGTCAGTGATGGTTCTTCTCAAACTATGGGATAACACTTTGAATAGAGCACATTTATCTTTCAAAATCTCTACTGTGATAATTTGGATCCACGAAGATAGACATTAATCACAGTCACTGAACAAATACTTTCATTTAAGCCCTTTGAGTTCAATATTGATTTTATTAAACTTCAAAAGAACGTTTAAAATTTACTCATTTAGCTTGGGATATGTGGAAGTGGCTGAGGGAAGGAACATTGGAGATGGTAGATTGTTTGCGTGTAATCATTCAATCTGCCTTGGATATGGGAGTAATGTCAAAGGATTGTCAGAACAGAAACACGTTTCTCCGTTTATAAATGGAAACATGCAGTCGGTAAACTATTGCTCAGTGATTATAATTTCAGTAAAACATGGAGAGAACATTTCTAGTCCATAATCTGACAGGCAAATGTGCCTACGACATCATGCGTTATAACAGACAAATGGCATGGATATGCTAACAGAGAATATGATGTGACACACAATCAGATGGCTAGTCAAGGATCAGAGAGGGCAGGTGAGGATCATGCTGTTAATGTTGTCGATGTCAACTGTGATTAAGTACCATGCACTGGTTTTTAATTTCAGTGCGATGATGATATTGGGGACATGGCTGCTGAGACTGGAGGGAGGGAACATAATATTTCCCAGTCATCAGCATTGGGATGTTACTCTTTATAAATCACAAGAAGATCAAATTCCAGGATACATCTCCAATGAGGAACGAGGAGAGCCAATACTAATCATACGAACAGAAGGCATTGGAGCAGAAATTTGGCCTTTTAGCCCATTGAGCCTTCTCCGTCATTCAATGATGGCTGTTAACCTTCTCAACCCCATTCTTCCACTTTCTATCTGTAACCCTGCATCCCGTTTACAATCAAGAACCTCTTACTCTTAAATATACTCAATTACCTCGCCTCGACAGCCTTCTGTAGCAGTGATTTTCCTGCATTCACCACTCTCTGGCTGAAGAGGTTCGTTTTTATCTGTGTTTGAACAGGTCTTCTTTTTACTCTGTCCCCTCCGGTACTAGTCTCCCCTCCATTGGAAATATCTTCCCAAACTGCACCCTGTCCACGTCATTCAATATTCTGAAAGTTTCAATTATATCTCCTAACATCCTTCTGAATTCTATCAAATATAGACCCAGAGCCCTCAGAAGTTCTTCGTATGTTAAGTTTTTCATTCATGGAAACGCTTACATGAATCTCATTGGAAAATGTTCCTGGGCCAGTACATCCTTGCTGAGATATGGGACAGAAAACTATGCACGATAATCCAAACGTAGCCTGAACAAAATCTTATAGAGCCTCACAAGTACATCCCGCATTTATATTCAAGCCCTCTTGAAATAAATGGAATTATTTTATTTGCCTTCCCAACTGCTGACAACCTGCAGGTTTACCTTTCAAGATCCTTGGACTAGAACCCCCCCCCCCCCCCCAACTCGTCTTCGAAACTTGCTCACTATTTAGAAAATAGTCTATGCCTTTATTTTTCCTGGCAAACGGCATGGCCTCACATTTGCACACGTTATGCTCCACCTGCCACTTCTTTGCTCACTCCCCAAACCTGTGCATATCCTTCAGCAGGAGAAAGTGAGGACCGCAGATGCTGGAGATCAGAGTCAAAGAGTGTGGTGCTAAAAAGGCACAGCCAATCAGGCGGACTCTGAGGAACAGGATATTCGACGTTTCAGTCATAAAGCCTTTATCAGGAATGACATGGGTGGGCGGAAGAGGGCTGCGAAATTATTAGGAGGGGCTGGGAGGAAGGTAGCTTGGAATTTGATAGTTAAATGAAGATGAAAGGTGAGAGTGGAAGGTGGAGTGGATAGATGGGAAGGAAGATAGACAGGTAGGACAGTTCAACAGGCGGTGCTTAGTTGGATGATTAGACATGGGATAAGGTGGAGGGAGGGGAAATGGGGAAACTGGTGACATTACGCTGGATACCGTGTGGTTAATGGGTTCAAAGGTGGAAGACGATGCGCTCTTCCTCCAGACGTCTGGTGGCTAGAATATGGCAGTGGAGGAAGCCAATAACTTACATGTCCTTGGAGGAGTGATAGGGGGAGGGACAGGCACAGGGAAGTGGGGTTGTTGGGTGTGTGATGGAGAGTGTTCCCTGAACCATTCTGCAAGCTGAAGTCCTGTCTTCCCAGTGCAGAGGAGACAAAAAGCAATGGACAGAGTAGATTTGTATGCACAGGATATTCTCTGCCTGATTGGAAGGATCCTTTTGGGCCTTGGATGGAGGTGAGGAGGAAGTTGATGACATAGGTTTCATACCACTTGCAATGGCGTGTGGGAGGGGGGACTCGTGAACCTATCGAAGGAGTCGTGAAGGGAATGGTCTCTTCAGAAATCTGATAGGGGTGAGGAGGGAAGTATATCTCTGGTGGTATGGTCTGCCTGTTGGTGGTAGAAATCGTGGAGAATGATGCGTTGTATCCTGATGTTGGTGCTCTGGAAGGTGAGCCTCAGAGTGGAGCTACAGGGTGCTAGTGCACCCTCCTGTCGCCGAACTACCTCTTCGATGCTACCTATCCCTCTAATCCATCTTTGCACTGTTTGAAAACTTAGCCAGAATGCCCTCAGTTCCGTCATGTAGATCATCGATGCACAAAGCGAATTTTGTGGTCCCAACACTGAGTCTTGAGCAATACCACTTGTCACTGGATGCCATCCTGAGAAGGACACTTTAATCCCCACTCTCTGCTTTCTGTCAGACAGCCATGAATCTATCCAAGCTCGTACCGTGCCTTTAACACCAGGGGCCCTAATCTTTCTCAATAGCATCCTGCCTGGCACCTTACCAAAGGATTTTAGAGAAGAAGGTGGATAACATCTACTGGTTCTCCTTGGTGAAATCTGATTGTTACTCCCTCAAAGTATTCCAACATGTTTGTCAGGCATGAACTCCCACTGATGAAACAATGCTGGCTTTGCACTATTTTACTAAATACTTCCATGTATTCAGAAATCCCACCCTTCACGATGGATTCCAGGATGTTACCCACAACTAAGGTTAAGCCAATCAGTCTATAATTTTCCATCTTCTGCCTAACTCCTTTATTAAATAGAGTGTCACATTAGCATTTTCCAGCCTTTCCTGATTTTAGTCTTTCCTGAAAGATTCCCACTTTCACTTTCACTACCTCTTCAGCTATCTCCCTTACAATGCTGGGGTGTAGTCTACATGGTTCAGGTGATTTACCCAAATTCAGGCCATTCAGTTTTCTAGCATCTTCTTCTTGATGATGACCTCCATACTCAGCTCTGCCCTCTCACTCTCTTCAATCTTTGGGAAATTACTCGTGTTTTCCACCATGAACATTGATGCAAAGTCCCTCATTCATTTCTTTGTTGCCTACTGTCTCTCCAGCATCATCTTCCAGTGGACATATTCACTTGTGCCTCTCTTTTGCACTTTATATATCTAAAGAACCTGTTACAGTCTCCTTTCTATTACTGGTTAGCTTACCTCCATCGCTAATCTCCTTTGTCCTTTTTTAGCCCTCTGTTAGTCTTTTAAGTTTCCTATTCTCTAGTTACCCACTGCCCCTCACCACATTATAAGCTTGCTCTTTTGCTTGTATGCAAACCCTGACTTCCCTCGTCAGCCCTGACTGCCTCATCCTCCCTGTACCATGCCTCTATTCCTCGGCAAGAATCTCCGCTGTGTCTCCTGAATTAATCTTGGAATCTGCTGCCATTGCTGTTCCCCTGTCTTTCATGCTTGGCCCCTCTCCCAGTCAATTCTACCCAGCTTCTTCCTTATGCCACTGCAGTTGCCTTTATTCAGCTGAAATACTGTTACCTCTGATTCTATCTTCTCTCTCTCAAATTGCAGAATAAATTCAACCATGTTCTGACCATTGCTTCCGAAGTTTACCTTCACCCGAATCTCCCTTACGAATCCTGCGTCATTAAATCCAGTATCATTTGTTCCCGAGTGCGCTCCTCCAGACGTTGCTCCAAAAATCCATCTCATAAACATTCCTAAAATTCCTTTTCCTGCGAACCACTACCAATCTAATGTTCCCAGTTCCCCTGCATACTGAAATCACCTATGATTACTGTACTTTGCCTTTCCTACACATTTTTCCTATCTCCTGGCGTATCATGTGTCCCAGCTCCTGACTACTCTTTGGAGCCTGAACAAGAATTCAATTGTGGTTGTCATTCCTTTGTGGTTCCTCCATTCTACCCACGCAGATTCTACACCATCTGACCTTACTTCCTTTCTTACTATTGATTTAATTTAATTTCTTACTAATAATGCAAATCCACTCCCTCTGCCCACCTACCTGTCTTTTCAATAGATTAAATATCCTTAAATATTCAGAACCCCTTGCAGCCCATCGCTTCATACCTTCCGATTTAATTCTGTGCCACAAGCTCATTTACCTTATTCCTTATACAGCATGCATTCAGTTGTAATCCCTTCAGTCTTGCAATAACCGTCCGTCTTCTCATTGTGCAGTGCACTTGAAGTTTGATATGTTAAACAGTTCCAGATGCTCTATCCTATTTGTGCCTGTGTTGGAGATTTTAATAACCTCTCCTGAGTTCTGTCCTCTTACCTCCTCTTTTAATTCGGCTTTTCTAATTAAACCCTACAACTGCATCCCCACCACACACACACACACACACACACACACCCATCGGAGCAGGTCCTTTCTTCCTCAATAATAAAATGTGTTTATTCAACACAAAATACAAGGATAAAAAAGCTTTTCTGTACATACCAAAATATGAAAAGTACAAAAAGAAAGTATTGTTAAAATACATTTTCTTTGTGGAGCTCTATCGACAGAAATGTGAATTACATGGAAGTGGTGTGCAAACTTTATCAATCTTTATTTGAACCACAGCTGAGATCCTGCCTCTCACACAGTGTCTAGAGGGGCTACAAGTTCCTGTTGGATCAGAATATTTAAATCAATCCATCTTCTACCTGGAACCAATCTAATGGTCTATTGGATTGTGTTTAGCTGTCAGCAACTCAGCTCTGGGATGTTATTGGCGATAAATGATCTGGGATGACAGCCAGTATCAGCATGGTGCTCACAGGGTATGGCACCAGACAAAGGGCTTACAGTCTGTGAGAGTTTTTGAGAAAGGTTTTTGTGCATTTCTCCTCATGCTGTCTCCTGATCTAACTTCACACTCGTCTGACACCCCTTGCTCTCACTCACTCTGTCGCTTCTTTTTTTCACTCTGTTTATCTCACTTCACTGTCTTTCCACTGTTTATTTCTCTCCCTCTCAGTCTAGCTCCGATCATTACCTCTATTTTCAAGTTGTCAATTTGGAGAACTCATGGACACATGGTGAGCTGAATGGCCTCCTTCGTTGTTGTATTAATTCTGAAGTTCTCTGACCCACAGTAACAGGTTTTGGTGCCTGGAGAGACAAGCTGGTCCAGTGAATGACACAGTAGACAATTAACCATTATCTCTTCCTATTTTCTGACATGCAGCAACATAGAAATATCTGTTCAAACAAGCAGATTCCTCATATTAAATTCAGCCCACTTCAGACTGGCAGGCCACTGTGTTCAGTGCCCTCTGTTTTGTTTTGTTGGTCTTAGCTGTACTGGGATTAGTCTCCCACTCCCCCTCAGTCACTGTACCTGTGGACCTCCTGCTGTGGCTCCATACACCCCTCCTCCACCGCCGCCACACACTAGTTTAAACCCTCGTAAAGGACAATAGCAAACCTGCCTGCCAGGAGATTGCTGCCAGTTCAAGTCCATCCCGTCCATCTTGTGTATATCCTACCAACCCGGGAATCCCAATGATCCACATATCGGAGATTGTTATCAGTTCATGTGCATCTCGTCCTTCTTGTGTGTATCCTACTGACCCGTGAATCCCAATAATCCACATATCATAAATTGCGGCCAGTTCAGGTTCATACCGTCCTTTTTGTGTATATCCTTCCGACTCGGGAATCCCAATGATCCCCATATCGGAAGTGCTGCCTCCCCGACCAGCACTTTGATCGTGTATTTAACTGTGCTACCTTACGATTCCTTACCTCACTCGCACATGACATATTCTAATGTCTCCAAAATTCAAATAGCCTTTCAACACAACTCCAGCAAGGCATTTTCTTTAATCTGGATAGACTTGATAATAAAAACTTTAGTCTGACGTCAGGAAAGTGAGACCACTGAATCAGTCCAATGACCACTGGATCTGATATCTATCGCCGCCACCAAACCTGTTTGACAAGGCATACATATGGGCCACCTATTTGCAGATGGACGAAGATAATCAGAAGGTTAGAACATGGCAGAGCAGATGGATGTAATGCAACCTGTTTACTCTGCTTTGATATCAGTTGGGTTCTAGTTATTCGTTTCCTTTCAATGGCAGGGTCTTTACCCAGCATCCCCAGCGGGTCAGAAAGTTCCCAGTGTCATTGTGCGCACAGTCCTGCAAAGGGAGTATCCAGTGCCAGGCAATGGGGTGTGAGGTGTCCCAGGGATGGCACAAGGAAAGGCTGCATGTGGTGCCGATGGACTGAGGGAACTGAGAGAGATGGAATGGGCATCGATGGACACTGCACTCAGACAAGTGGCCGGTCAAGATTCCGAAACACCCAGGGAACTCGCGAACCACGGCTGCTATTACAAAAACCTGTCACATTTGCTGCATTTCATCATCGAACAAAAGCAAAAATACTGTAGATGGTAGAAATCTGAAGCAAACGCAGAGACGTATTGTAGAGAGAGAAAAGAGTTAATGCTCCCAATGCAGACACGGGAAGAATGTACAAAGTCCACACAGACAGGGTACAGAGATTGGAAATGAACCCAAGTCCCTAGCACTGTAAGGCAGCATTGCTGTATCACCATGTTTCCCAATGCTGGATAATTGGGGATAGTATAGTTAAAAGCATAGATACTGTTCTTGGGGATAGTATAGTTAAAAGCATAGATACTGTTCTCTGTGATCGGGATTAAGAGGTCTGAAGGTTGTGTTGCCTACATGGTGCTCGGGTTTGGGATATATCATCTGGGTTGCAGGACTTGGAGCGGGAGGGGAATGATCCAGTGGTCAGGGTCTGTGTAGGTACCAACGGCTGGACAAACAAATGACAATGAGAAGAGCGACGGGTAATACAGGACTGAACTATTATATCGGAATGCATGCAGTATAAGGAATAAGGTAAATGAGCTTGTGACTCATCCATAAATTGGCAGTTACGACATAGTGGGATTTACAGTGACATCGCTGCAAGATCATCAGGATTCAGAGCTGAATATTCAAGCATATTCATCCTGTCGAAAAGATAGGCAGTTGGGCAGAGAGATAGAGTTGTCTCAGTATTAATACTGAAATTGAATCAATTGTCAATAATTATAAATGAAATAAGGTCAGATGGTGTAGAATCTGTGTCGGGAGAATTGAGGATTCAAAAAGGTGAAAAAAATGCAGTTGGAGTTATATACAGGGAGCTGGGGTGTAAGACACACCAGGAGCTAGAAAGATCTGTAGGAAAGGCAACGTTACAGAGATCATGTGGGATTTTATTATACAGATGGACTGGGAATTCAGGTTGATAGTGGTTGGCAGGAAAAGGAATTTGTGGAATGTCTACGAGATGGCTTTTTGGAGCAGTTTGTGCAAGCTGACTAGATGAGGGGAGCTTAAAGTGATAGTGATCATAATATGATTGAATTTACTCTGCAATTTCAGATGGAGAAGTTAGAATCTGAAATAACAGTATTACAGCTGAATAAAGGCCATTGCACAGACGTGAGTGAGGAGCTGAGTAGAATTGACTGGGAGAAGGGCCCAGCAAGAAAGACAGTGAAACTGCAATGGCAGGAGATTTTTGGAGAAATTCAGGATTCAGCAGAGATTTATCCTGAGGAAAAAGAGGCTTGTATAGGGAGGATAGGACAACCAAACCTGACTAGGGAAGTCAGGGATGGCATAAAAGCAAAAGAGAAATGATATAATGTGGCAAAGTGTAGTGGGAAACCTGAGGAATGGAAAGCTTACAAAGACAAAACAGAGGGCAAACAAAATAAAATAAGGAGGGAGATTATTAAATATGGGGGTAAGCTAGCCAGTAATATAAAGGGAGACTGTAACAGTTTCTTTCGATATATGAAGTATAAAAGAGCGGCAAAAGTGACTATTGGACTGCTGGGAAATGACACTGGATAGATAGCAGCGGAGAGTGAGAAAATGGCCAAGGAACTGAATAATTACTTTGTATCAGCTTTCATGGTGGAAGGCATGTTTAAGGAATACCTTAAACATTCAAGAGATTGAGGGGCCAGAGCTGAGTATGATGGCCCCCACCATGGAGAACGTGCTGGCAAAAAATGTCATTGTACGAAGATGGTTAAATAACTTGACCAGATGGACTACATCCCAATATTATAAGGGAGTTAGCTGAAGATAGAGTGGAGGCAATCGTGATGATCTTTCAGGAATCACTAGAGTAAGGAACGATCCTAGAGCACTGGCAACCCACTAACGTGACACCCATTTTTAACAAGGGAGTCAGCAAAAAGATAAAAAAAACAACCACCATGAATAGTTTAACTTCTGTCGTGGGTAAGATCCTGGAATCAATTGTGAAGGATGAGATTTCTGAATACTTGAAAGTGTTTGATAAAATAGGGCAAAGCCGGCATTATATCATCAAGGGAAGTTAATGCCTGACAAATCTATTGGAATTCTTTGAAGAGGAAATGAACAATTTCGACCAAGCACAGCCAATATCCACCTGGAATTCAAGAAGGCCTTTGACAAGGTGTCACACAGGAGATTACTGAGTATGATATGTGTCCGTGGTGTTAGAGGCAAGGTGGTGGCATGGATAGAAGCTTGTCTGTCTGGCAGAAAGCAGAGACTGGGGATAAAAGATTACTTCTCAGGATGGCAGCCGGGGACAAGTGGTAATCCAGAATGCTCAGTGTTGGAATCATAACTTTTTACTTGTTACATTAACGAATGTAGATTGTGGGCCCTCTGGCTAGGTTTGCAGACGATACACAGATAGGCAGATAGACAGGTCGAATTGAGGAAGCAGACAGGCTGAACAAGGATTTAGACAGGTAAAGAGATCGTCATATGCATTCCAACGTTGGAAAGTGAGGTCATGCACTTTGACACGAAGAATCGAGGCATGGTCTATTTTCTAAATGGCGAGAAAATTCAGAAATCTGAAGTGCAAAGGGACTTGGGAGTTCTATGCAGGGTTCTCTCAAGGTCAGCTTGCAGGTTGAGGCAGTAGTTAGGAGGGCAATTGCAATTATGAATGAGAGCATTTACTACGAGAAGAATTGAATATAAGAACTGAATGTATACGGCTCTAGTCAGACCACATTTGGAGTATTATGGTCATTTTTGAGCTCCATACCTCAGGAAGGATGTACTGGTCCCGGAGCGTGTTCAAAAGATTTTCACGAGAATGGTCAGAGGAATGAAAAGCTTATTGCATGAGGTATGTTTGAGTACTCTGGGTAAATACTTGATACAGTTTGAAAGGATGAGAGGGAATGTAATTGAAATAGACAGGATACTGAATAACTTGGAGCGAGTGGATGTTGATAAGATATTTCCATTGGATCAGAGTCCGAGGACACAGCCTTAGCTGAAAGGGAACACTTTTTAGAACAGTGATCAGGAATGGTGAATCTTTGAAATTTATTGCCGCAGATGGCTGTGTGGAAGGTCATTGAGTATATTTGAGATGGAGATAGATAGGTTTGATTATCCAGGGGATAAAAGGTTATGGAGAGAAGTTTGGAGAATGGGTTTGAGAAACCTATCAACGATAATTGAATGACGGAGCAGACCCGAATGGGCTAACTGTCCTAATTTATGCTCCAAATTCTTATAGTCTTCTGTTCTAAACCTTAAGGAAGTACCTTGCATCTACGAGAAGATAGATTCATGTTCTTCATGAAGGTCAAAAGCTGTTTGGAATAGTTAATTGTTTTAGAATGAAGGTATTGTGGCTGCTGTCGCGGTGGTGGATAATATGAATATTCAGTACAGGATCACACACCAACTGCACCGTATTAATGTGGGGAGAGTTTATTCAAAACTTGGACCTCTCCGTCTCTCTCAATGGGGAGTAGGGGTTGGGGGGGCGTGCGTGTAACATCCTCCCGGGCATTTCAACTATCCTGAATCATACATCCTGAGTGAAACAGCAGTCATGGAATTTATCACCTTCTCATTGTCTGTTTAGAATATAAGGAGTGATTGTCCATCCCTCTCAGGGTTCAATGCAATCACCTTTTATTCCCTCACAGAGCTACAGATCAACCTTCACGCACTCCTCACGGTGCCATCATCCCAGGGATTAATCTGGTGGAACTCCTCTTCACTCTCTCTGTGGTAAGGAGATCACTCCATATAAAGGAAAGAAAACCTGACCACAATACCCCAAATACTGCCTCAACAACACTCTCAGCTTTGATCACAACAATTCATTTCTCTCACTTAGCTGGCTCCATTTCTTTCGTATGACACAGGAAACAATTCATTTACGATGCACTGCCACTGATGTAGAATTTAAAAACATCCTCTCATCTGTAGGTCAGTATTAATAAAGCTAGCATAGAGGTGCCCATGGAGATGGATATCACTCCTGAAAGAGACTCAATAACAAAGAATACTTCTAAAACAGTGAATGGCTACCTACCTGAAAGGAAATGAGCCGTTGGAATATGGGATGCAGGCAGACGAAGGGAGCTATCTTTCCTTTTGTTCTGCCCTCACGGGATGTGTGCAGCCATGGTCAGGCCACCATGTTATGCTGATCTTGAACTGAGTGGCTATTTCAGCTGTTCCACAGGACAATAAATAGTAAAACAAATTGCCGTGGTTTGCAGTTAAACAGAGACTTGACCAGAGAAGGATGACCCACTGCCTTCTCTAATGGGCTTAAGGCAAGCCGATATCAACAGATTTTCATTCTGTGGTTCTAGAATACGAGCCAATGGCGTGACCACCATACACTGTCTGCCC
>NW_025212942.1:16640-18585 GCF_004010195.1 Chiloscyllium plagiosum
ATGGATACGTTAACAGAGAATTGCACATGGCCAACATAGTTCAGATTGTTATTCCAGGATCGGTGAGAGCAGCTGTGGGTCATGCTGTTGATGGTACGGATATTATGGAACTGTCATGAAGTGTCACTTAGTGGACTTCGATTACATTGTGATTATGATGTTGGGGAAAAGTCAGAAGATGGAGAGGACAGGGGGACATGGCTGATTAGATTGGGTGGAGGGACAGTGATGTTCCCCATTTACCAGAATTGGAATGTTACTCTTTGTAATTCATACGATGAACTGATTCAAGAATACATCTACAATGAGGAATTAGCAGGGACAATATTAATGAAATGTGTTTATGCAAGATAAAATGCAGGAACAAAATGATTTTCTGCACCCATCAATATATGCAAAGTACAAAGAGATAAGGTTGTTAAAATACACTCCTGATATTGAGCTATATAAATTGAAATGTGAATTACATAACTAGGAAAGTGGTATGCAAACTTTCTCAATCATTATTTGACCCACAGCTAAGATCGTGATTTCACCTCTGTCAGTGAATCCCCTCACTGAGATTCTCTGGCCAAGTCTCTCATATCCGTGTGGGGGAGGGGGTCGTGGAGGCGGGGTGGTGGTTATCATTTCCTGCTGCTCTTGGCATAGTCTATTTAAAACCTCTGCTTTATCCATGGAACCAATCTATTGGCCTAATGGGTTCTGTTTATCTGTCAGTATCTAAGCTCTGTGACATTGTTGGAAATAAATAATTTGGGATTACAGCTAGTATCAGCACAGTGCTGACAGTGTATGGAGCCCAGACAAAGGGCTTGCCGTCCAGAGGAATTTCTAAATTAAGCTTCTAAATATTTATCTACCGGAATGCAGTCTTCTGAGCTATCTAGCTTGACCCTCATGTAACACCTCTTTCTCTCGCACTCAATCAGTCGCTCCCCTTTCAATCGTCTCTCAGTTTATCTCCCTTAACTTGCTTTCTCTCTGTTTATTTCTCTCTCACACAATCTGTCTTCATACACTCTCCCTATCTCCAGTTGTGCAGTTGGAGAGTTTGTGACTCCACGATGGGCTGAATGGCCTCCCTCCATGCCATAATAATTGAGGTTCTCTGACCTAAAATAAATACTTCCTGGACAGACCTGCTGGTCCGGTGACAGGTACAGTGCACAATCACCCATTGTCTTTTCCTGCTCTTCTTTGGGGTACAGCTGCCTTGAAATGTCTGTTCAAACAAAACAGACTGAATGAAATCCGAGCAGTCGAGAAGACGTCCATGAGTGTTTATTTCAATCAGGATTTAATGAAGGATGAGATTGCAGAATAACATAAGCAATGAATGAAAAACAGGGTAACACAAGAAATTAGATTACATTACAGCGTGGAAATAGGCCCTTCGGACCAACAAGTCCACACCGACCCGCCAAAGCGCAACCCACCCATACCCCTACATTTGCCCCATCCCTTACACTACGGGTAATTTAGCATGGCCAATTCACCTAACCTGCTCATCTTTGGAATGTGGGAGGAAACCGGAGCACCCGGAGGAAACCCACGCAAACACGGGGAGAACGTGCAAACTCCACACAGTCAGTCGCCTGAGGCGGGAACTGAACCCAGGTCTCAGGCGCTGTGAGGCAGTAGTGCTAACCACTGTGCCACTGTGCCGAAATGGCAGCTGATACAACATAGGGTTCTAAGTAGGTCTCATGGTATTACCAATAGATTATAAATCCAGAATAATCAGCTCCTGTTCTGTGGATCCAGGTTGAATCCCGCCAAGGCAGAGTGGAAATTCAATTCAATAATGTAAAAATATCCCTGGAATTAAGACTCTACTGATGAGAATGAAATCATCGCCGATTGTCAGAAAAATCCAACTGGTTCACCAATATCCTGTAATGAAGGGATCTTCCATCCTCACCTGGTCTGGCTGGCATGCAAC
>NW_025212942.1:19286-29644 GCF_004010195.1 Chiloscyllium plagiosum
GAGAGCTTATCGATCCCACAACCAATGTATCACATTTAAGCTCTGCAATCCTGCTAATCCTATCGTGAATGGTGGTGGACCATTAAACAACTCACCGGCGCAGGATGCTCCACAAATATCCCCAACCTTAATGATAGAAGAGCACAGCACATCAGTGCGAATGATAAGGCTGAAGCTTTCGCAGAAATCTTCGGTCAGACGTTTTGAGTGAATGATCCATTTCGGCCTCCTCCTGTGGCCCCCATCATTACAGTCTTCAGCAAATTCGATGAACTGATATCAAGGTTGAAGGCACTGGATACTGAAAATGCTATGGGCCCTGGTAACATGGCGGCAATAGTCCTGAAGACGAGTGCTTCAGAACTTCCCACTCCCCAAGCCAAGCTGTTCCAGCATGTTTACAAACCGACAATGGGGAAAAACTGGTTAAGTATGTTTTGTACATAAAACGCAGGACAAATTCGACCCATCCAAATACCGCCTTATCAGTCTACTCTCCATCATCAGTAAAATTATGGAAATTTTCATCAACAGTGCTATCAAGCAGCACCTGCTCAAAACTAACCTGCTCAGTGAGGCCCAGTTTGGGTTTTGCCAGGGTCACTCAGCTCCTGACCTTGTCACAGCCCTTGGTTAAAACATAGAAAATGGAACTGAATTCCAGCCCTTGACATCAAGGCTGCATTCTGCCAAATGTGACATCAAGGACCACAAGCATAAAAGGTATCGCGGGCCAACACTCCATTGTTGGAGTCATACCTGACATCTAGGAAGATGGGCTGAAAATGTGTTTCTGGAAAAGCGCAGCAGGTCAGGCAGCATCCAGGGAACAGGAGAATCGACGTTTCGGGCATAAGCACTTCTTCAGGAATGAGGAAAGTGTGTCCAGCAGGCTAAGATAAAAGGTAGGGAGGAGGGACTTGTGCGAGGGGCGTTGGAAATGCGATCGGTGGAAGGAGGTCAAGGTGAGGGTGATAGGCCGGAGTGGGGTGGGGGCGGAGAGGTCAGGAAGAAGATTGCAGGTTAGGAAGGCCAAATCTCTTCCTGACCTCTCCGCTCCCACCCCACCCCGGCCTATCACCCTCACCTTGACCTCCTTCCATCTGTCGCATTTCCAACGCCCCTCCCCAAAGTCCCTCCTCCCTACCTTTTATCTTAGCCTGCTGGACACACTTTCCTCATTCCTGAAGAAGGGCCAATGCCAGAAACGTCGATTCGCCTGTTCCCTGGATGCTGCCTGACCTGATGCGCATTCCCAGCAACACATTTTCAGCTCTGATAAACTCCAGCATCTGCTGTCCTCACTTTCTCCTCAAGATAGGAATATGGCCATTGTTGTTGGAGGTCAGTTATCTCAGCTCCAGAACATCTCTGCAGTAGTCCCTTCGGGTAATGTCCTTGGTCTAAACATCTTCAGCTGCTTCAACAATGACCTTCCTTCCATCATCAGGTCAGAAGTGGGGTTATTTGGTGATGACTGCACAATGTTCAGCACCATTCGCAAATGCTCAGATACGGAAGCAGTCCATGCCCAAAGCAACCATATCTGGGCAATATCCAGACTTGGACTGGCAAGTGGCAAGTAACATTTGCGCCACATAAATTCAGACAATAACTGTCATCAATAAGATACAATATAACTATTTTGTATTCAACAGCATTATCATCACTTAACTCCCCCACTACCAATATCCTGGTCATATCCATTGACCAGAAACTCAATTGGACTCGCCACATGAATATAACAGCTGATCAGAAGCTAGTAATACTGCAGGAGAAACTCAACTCCTTACTTCCCAAAGCCTGTCCATCATTTACAAGGCAGAAGTCAGGAATGAGATGGAATATCTTCACTTGCCTGAATGGGTGAAGTCCCAACAACACTAAAGAAGCTTGACACAATCCAGGACAAAACAGCCCATTTGATTTGCACCACATCCACAAACATTCACTCCCTTCACCATAGTCACCCAGGAGCAGCAGTGTGCACTATCTACAAGACACATTGGAGGAATTCCCCAATATCCTCAGACAGCTCCTTCCAATCTCACGAACACTTCCGTCTGGAATGACAAGGGCAGTAGACTTTTGGGACCACCACCACCTTCAAATTCCCCTCCAAACGAGTCAACATCCTGATTTGGAAATGCATTGCCGTTCCTTCACTGTTGCTGCGTGAAAACCCTGGAATTCCCTCGTTAATCACTAGTGGGTCACCGCACAGCAGGTAGATTGCAGCAGTTCGAGAAGGCAGTTCAGCACCACCTTCTCAAGGGCAACTGCGGACGGGCAAGAAATGCAGGGCACATCCAGCGATGCCCACATCCAAAAAAAAACTTCTTAAAAAATACTTCCAAGTTGAGCATCTCGATGGGACAAGTTATCTCATTTGAACATGAACAGGAAAGCAATGTTTCTAATATTAAACATTTTAGACTTTTCTGTTATTAAAGGGTGTTCAGTATTCGATGACATATTGTTGCTGAATGCTGTGATAAATTGCATCTGTTTTGTGTAAATCAACAATACTGGCGTAACAGGATCAATCCTTCGAAAATACCAGTCAGAAAATGACAATCATCGTAGAGAGAATGTACTCCCGCCAGATGAGACTCACTGATAGCAGCTCATATTCAAAATATTAATGGAATACTGGCTGACACTGAATCTTCCCACCGTTCAGATCACAGGGGTTACCATTTACCAGAACTTGAAGTCAAATCAACATACAAATACAAGGATTACAAGAGCAGGTCAGAGACTTACAAGTCTATACTGAATAATAGACCCTATGACCGAAACGGCATGAGAGAGAACAATAGATTTAGGCCATTCAGCCCATTCCTTCATTCTGATACTGTGCCATTTTGTCATTGTCTCTCTGAAAAGTGGAAATATCGTCTACATACTGACTGTATCAATCTTTGCAGTAATCCATTAGTTTCAATCAGACCCCCGCAACACCACAATTCTTCTAAATTCCATCGAGTGCACACTGCCTCTCATATGACAAACCGTCATCCCCAGAATGGATCACCTCCAACACCAGCAGATCTTTCTCCAGAGCTAGTGTCCAAAACTGCTCACAATTGGCCAAATGCCGTCTGTCCATAGTCCATTACATTCTCAGCAGTATGTCTCTCGTCTTGCATTCTTGCTCTCTTGAAATGAATGCGAACATTGCTTTTGCTTTCCTAACTGCCAACTGAACATGCGCATTAACCATAAGAGAGGACGAATGCTTCATAATCCTTTTGGGCTTCAGATTTAATGGATCTTATTAGAACATAGTGTCTCCTCTATTCCGCATACCAAAGTGCATATTCTCACACGTTCCCCTATTGTGTTCCATCAGCCATGAGTTTTCCCACAGTCCTAAACTGTTCAAGCCTTTCTGCAGCTTCCCCACTTCCGCAATATCATCTGCAAACCAAACCTAGCAAAACTGCCCTCAAGTCCTTTGTTCACTTTGTTCATATATAATACATATCCTGGCTCCCTAAGGACCGTTAACCATCAATAAGGCACAACAGTCAAGGTGCTTGACTCCATTCAGGTTGAAGCAGTGGCTTGACTTGAATTACACCTGTAAAGACTTCACTCCCTGCACCACTGACTCTCAGTAGAAGCACACCCTACCCTCTTTTGTTGTGAGTTTACTTCATTATGGCGCACAATCCCAGTCTATTGATGTCACTCCGTCTCAACACGAACTGAGTGGTGCTCACACCAACCAATGTCACTGTGTATTGATGACGATGGAGGGAGGTCGGCGAGGGGATGCCTGTGATGAATAACGGTGTGACTGCCAGGCTGAAACCTGCCCCGACAGCCTCGGATGTACCTGTGCCCGCTGTCACCACTGCAGGCATGATCAGTCTTCCTGCAGGTCAAATCAAGGAAAGCGCCGGGCCCTGGATAGTGTTCCCGGCTGAGCACTCAGATCTTGCGAGGACCAACTGACAGATGTATTCACATACACTTTCAGGCTTTCCCTCCCACAAGCTGAAGCCCCAACCTGCTTCAAGAAGACCAACATCAATCTTTATCATTGTGCTTCCAATTAAACCTGTTAGACTATAACCTGGTGTTATGTGATTTTTAACTTTGTACACCCCAGTCCAACACCGGCATCTCCAAATCATAACATCAACCTTGTAAGTGAGAAAACTCATGCTTTAATGACTTAATGATTACCGCCCAGTGGCTGTAACCTCAATAAACATGGAGTGATTTGAAAGGCTGGTTATGGCCCAAATCACAGCCAATCTCCCAGCCTGACTTGATCCCCTATAATATGCCGACTGGTGTAACAGGTCCACAACAGATGCCATACCCCAAGCTCTGCACTCATCCCTAGGACATCTGGACACCAAAGACACCTACACCAGACTCCTGCTCATTGGTGACAGTTCCACCTTAAACATCATTATTCGCTCCAGACTGATCTCAAAATTCCGTGACCTTCGTCTCGGCTCCACCCTCGGCAACTGGATCCCCCGGTTTCTGACCCACAGACTAGAATTAGTAAAGGTAGGTATCTGCAACTCCGCCACAATAACACTCAACACTGGAGCTCCTGAAGGATGTGCCCTCAGCCCCCTCCTGTACTCCCTGTACACACACGGCTGTGTCCTCAGCCCCCAACTGTACTCCCTGTGCACACACGGCTGTGTCCTCAGCCCCCAACTGGACTCTCTGTATACACACGACTGTGTCCCTCTGCTCCCTACTGTACTCCCTGTACACATATGGTTGTGTTCCCATCCCCTACTATACATACTGTACACACAGCTGTGTCATCAGCCCCCTACTGTTCTCCTGTACAAACACGGCTGTGTCATCAGCCCCCGACTGTACTCCTGTACACACACGGCTGTGTCATCAGCCCGCTACTGTACTCCCTGTACAAATATGGTTGTGTCCGCATCCCCTCCTATACACCCTGTACACACAGGGCTGTATCATCAGCCCGCTAATGTACTCCTGTACACACACGGCTGTGTCATCAGCCCGCTACTGTACTCCCTGTTCATATGGCTTTGTCATCAGCCTCCTACTGTACTCCTGTATAAATATGGTTGTGGCATCAGCCCCCTACTGTACTCCTTGTACACACGCGGCTGTGTCATCAGCCCCCGACTGTACTCCGGTACACACGTGGCTGTGTTGCCAAATTCCAAACAATGCCAACTGTAATTTTGCTGATGACATCACCAAAGCAAGGAGGGATAACAAACAACATGAGTCTGAACACAGAAAGGAGACAGTCTGTTTGGTGACATGGTGGAATGATAATAACCTCCCTCTCAAATTCGGCAAAAGTAAAGAACTGATCATTGAGTTTAGAACGCAAGGAGGGGAACACGCCACTATCTACATCAACGGTGCAGAGCGTCAAGTCCCTCGGAGTGATGATAACTGGCAACCTACCCTGGACTTCTCACATTGGTGTGACAGTCAAGATGATTCAAAAACGTCTCTCCTTCCTCACTTGGCTCAGGATATTTAGCATGCGATACTTCTACAGATGCACTGTTGTGAACAGACTGTCTGGGTGCGTAATGGCCTGGTACAGCATCACTCTGCCCAAGACCATCAGAAACTACAGAAGATTGTGTTCACAGCCCAGACTATGACGGACTCCAATCTCCCAACCAGTGACTCTATTTCCACGGCTCGTTGCCGCAGAAAGACTGCCAACATCTATTCAAGATTACTGAGGGAAGGGAGAGAGGAAATAATTGGGGCCTAACAGATATCTTTGTAACATCCTTGAACGCAACTGAGGTCCTGGAGGACTGGAAAGTTTCTAATCGCCATGTTTAAGAAGGGTAGCATGAATAATCCAGTTAATAATAGACCAGTGAGCCTGACGTCTGGGGTAGGGAAGCTGCGAGAGAAGATACTGAGGGATAGGATCTATTCTCATTTGGATGAAAATGGTCTTCTCAGTGAGAGGCAACATGGTTTAGTGCAGGAAAGTCAGGTCTTACCAACTTAATAGAATTATTTGAGGAAGTGACAAAGTTGTTTGATGATGGAGGAGCTGTAGATGTCATGTACATGGACTTCAAGAAGTCATTTGATAAGATTTCCCATGGTCGGGTTATGGAGAAAGTGAAGTCACATGGTGTCCAGGGTGTGTGAGCTACGTGGATAAAGAACTGGCTTGGCAACAGGGGACAGAGCGTAGTAAGGGAAGGGAGTTTCTGCAAATGGAGAACTGTGACCAGTGGGGCTCCATTTAAGATATTTCCGGAAAGATCCATGAATGGGAAAGGAGCATATGGATACAGACCTTGAGAAAATAGCAGACAGTTTGAGATAGAGGATTTGGTTTGGCGCAGGCTTGGACCGCCGAATGGCCTGTTCCTGTCCTGGAATGCGTGCAGTCTGACCAAGCTCCAATTCAACTGAAGCAAGACGTCCCTCCCCTTGTGCTTACATTCTCTGACAATAAAGGTTCTCATCCCACTGTCTTTCCAAATAGCCTGCTTCACCTGTAAGTTAGACGTCAGCAGTCTATAGACAAGGACACTTTGGGTTTTATTTATATCTGTACTTTTCAACGTTTCACAATTTATGAAATATAATGTATATTAATTTCTCCAATAAAGTGGATAACTTCACGTTTCTGCATCATATGTCATTTGCAATGACGTTGCCCATGTGGAGGCCCGTTCAATTTTCATAAATATTTACATCTTCCTCACAGCACACATTTCCACGCAAAAATTAACTGTAAATTCTTCACTCTGGTTCCTATCTTTTCATGAATACTTAATCCATCCGAGTAAATTAATAATTATAGTTTTGTTCGAGTAAAGGAGGCCCATAGTGTTCTCACTGGCACTTCAAATGAGCATTGTTACCTCCACCCAATTTCCCTCTTTTCCTATGCAACCTCCTTGACGCATGCCAACCACAATCAATTTCTTCCTTTGAAAAGCTGAAGAACTGTCTTTGTTGAAGAAACTATTCCCAACAGAAGAAAAGGCAATGAGTGAAGGACATTACTTATCATTCAAATTGTCCCTCAACAGCCTTCTGTAGTCAACACTGAGTTGACACTTTTCAGGTTATCCATTCAACATCCATCTTGCTCCCTGTTTTGGTTGGTATTGTTTCGTTCTTTGTTTGCACCTGAATACCTGAGATAGAGACTCTTTTGCGAAGGAAGGGTCGTGACCGATTTGGGCCAAAAGCAGGTAAAAGGAGTTATGTAACAAATCAGTTATAATCTCCTTAAATTATGGAACTGGCGCAAAGTGCTCAACAACCACATCCTGTCCTGATCGTATTGTGTTCCACGTGGCAATGGCACGGCGACCATGCAGCCAATTACAAACTCATTTCAGCAGATAATTGTTCAATTAAATTACATGGAGTCACTCATTGTAACAAATTGAAGTCGGATTGCCAAAAAGTAGCTAAGACCATATCTAGAACAGCTATGGTGCCCCTGTATAAGAAAGGGTACATGTGTAGTCCAACTCCATTGCCACAATATCCACAACATTCACTATTTCCACTATCAACCGTCAATGGATGAATAATACACAAATGTTTCGCTGTTTTGCATCTGAGTGTCCCTGCATTTGTGAATAGATTTATTCGATATTTTTGAGTCTCAGGAAATGGAGAAGTGATTGGTTTGCGGAGCAAAAGTTTCTGAGTGGAAAGACCTTTATAGGGCCGATGCTGAGAAATTATTTCTGTTGGTCTGGGAATCCAAAACATGATGACAGGATCTCAGGATAAGGGGCAACTTATCTGGGAATAAAATGATGTGAAATTATATCCCTCCATGGGTCTCAGAATATTTAGTATTCGCCATCTGAAAGGTTGTGGATGCATGTCAATGAAAACAGTGAAAAGTTCACAGAGATATGGAGGAGCTTCGGGTTAGATAAAGTTACAGTGATATGGAGGTATAGGTTCAGGAGGGTGTTACAGTTGAAAGGAAGCTGCAATAGAACAGAGAGATTACCGAGATACGGATGGGTGTATGTCCTGGAAGACTTTACAAACTTAGAGAACGCTGTAGGGGCTGTAAGTGTTTCCAAAGGCAGGGAGGAATGGAGGAGCTAGTGAAGTTTATAGCGAGAGGGTAGTATGTAATTGCTAGAGTGGGTACAGAGATATGGAAGGATATATGTGATGAAGGAAGCCACAGTGATAGGAAGGACTGGAGATACTGCAGGCGATTACAGAGATCAATAGGGTTGGAGGGCTGGAAGATGTATGTGTTGTTGGAGGTTATGCAGGATGTCAGCGATATAGATAGGTGTGGAGAGGCTGGAGGAGGAGACAGAGGTCAGGAAGACCATCGATGAAGAATGAAGTTCACAGAGGTGGGGAGGGGTAGATCGGCTGGAGGAATTGGTTATGCAGATAAGAATAGGTTTAGATGTTGCAGGATGTCAGCGATATAGATAGGTGTGGAGAGGCTGGAGGAGGAGACCGAGGTCAGGAAGACCATCGATGAAGAATGAAGTTCACAGAGGTGGGGAGGGGTAGATCGGCTGGAGGAATTTACGTAGATAGAGAAGAATGACGTGGGTGGAGGAGGTACAGAGATGAAGAGAGCTGTAGTGACTGCATGTAGTTACTGAAGTGGGGAAGATGTAAGGGTTTATAGAACATAGAACAATACAGCACAGAACATGCCCTCTTGCCCTCGATGTTGCACTGATCTGTGAACTAACCTAAGCCAATCCCCTGACACTGCCCCATCATCATCCATTTGCTTATCCAAGGGTTGTATAATTCCCTCTAACGTGGCTGAGTTAAGTACATTGGCAGGCAAGACATTCCACGCTCTTACCACTCTCTGAGTACTGACATCAATCTTAAACCTGTCACCCCTCAATTTGTAGCTATGCCGCTTCGTACAAGCTGATGTGATCATCTGAGGAAAAAGGCTTTAACTGTCTACCCTATCTAATCTTCTGATTACATTGTATGCCTCTATCAAATCCCCTCTTAGCCTTCTTCTCTCCAATGGGAACAGACCCAAGTTTCTCAGCCTTTCCTCCAGACCAGGAAACATTCTGGTAAATCTCCACTGCACCTTTTCCAATGCTTCCATTCCCTTCCTGTAATGGGGCGATTAGAACTGCACACAATATTCCAAGTGTGGCCGCACGAGCATTTTGCATAGTTGCAGCATGACATTATGGCTCTAGAACTCAATACCTCTACCAATACAACCTAACACACCGTATGACCTCTTAATAGTACAATCAACCTATGTAGCAACTTTCAGGGATCTATGTACATGGACACCAAGATCCATCTGCACATCCACATTAGCATAAACCTTTCCATTGACCAAGTATTCTGCCTTCCTGGTATTCTTCCAAAAGGGAATCACCTCATAGTTAGCTGCATTGAAACTCCATTTGCCACCTCTAAGCCCAATTCTTCAGTTTGTCCAAGTGCCCCTTCAACCCGCAAAATATTTCCACATTGCTCACTACTCCTCCGATTTTAGTGTCATCTGTAGACTTATTAACCCATCCACCTATGCCTGCATCCAGTCATTTATAAAAATGACAAACAGTAGTGGTCCCAAAATAGGGACTTGTGGCTCACTATAGTTACCGGACTCCATGCGGACCACCACTCGCTGCCTTTTACAGAAAACCAGTTTCTAATCCAAACTGCTAAATCAGCCTCAATTCCACGCCTCTGCATTTTCTCCAACAGTCAACCATGTGGAACCTTATCAAATGCTTTACTGAGGTCCATGTACACCATGTCAAATGCCTTACCCTTTTCCACATGCTTGGTCACCTTCTCAAAAACGTCAATGTGGTTTGAGAGACATGACCATGTTGACTATTTGCAATCAAATTGTTGTTTGCTAGATGATTATAAATCCTATCTCTTATAATCCTGTCCAAAATATTTCCTACACACACATAAGGTTCACTGGTCTGTAATTGCCTTGGTCATCTGTACTGCCCTTCTTGAACATGGGCAAACATTTGCAATCCTCCAGTCCTCTGGTACTAAACCTGTAGACAATGAAGACTCAAATATCAAAGCCAAAGGATCCAACAACTCCTTCCTAGCGCCCCAGAGGAAGCTCGAATAAATCCCATCCGATACAGGGGACATTTTCACTTCCACTCCTTCTCGAATTGATAACACATCTTCCTTAACAACCTCGATCCTTTCTCGTCAAATATCTAGCATCTCATTCTTCTCTATAATATTCTACTTTCCCTGAGTGTGAACCAATGAGAAATGTTCGTTTAACACCTGTCCGATCTCCACAGAATCCACACTCAACTCCCCACTTCTGTCTTTGACTAGTTCTATCCTACCCTAGTTATCCTTTTCTTCCT
>NW_025212943.1:0-3510 GCF_004010195.1 Chiloscyllium plagiosum
GGGTGATGGAAAGAATGTGAGGGGGTCCTAGTGACAACGACAGAGTGAGTGTGAGGGGGTCAGGGTGACAGAATGAGTGTGAGCGGGTCAGGATGACAGTGGCATAGTGAGTGTGAGGGGATCAGGGTGACAGAAAGTAGTGGCTGTGAGGCTGGGAAGCAGAACAGTTACAGAAAAAGTGTGAGGGTTTCATGGTGACAGTGACAGAGTGAGTGTGAGATATTCAGAGTGACAGTGACTGACTATGTGCGAGGGGGGAAGACGATTGTTGAAGGAGTGACTGTGATGGAGTCAGGTTGCCGGTGATTGACTGAGTGAGAGGGGATCAGGGTGGCAGGGAGGACTGAGTGTGATTGGGTCTGGGTGACAAAGTGAATGTAATGAGGTCAGGCTGACAGTGACGGAGTGAGTGTGCGGGGGTCATGGTGAGAGAGATGGAGAAGTGTGAGGTGGCCTGGGGACAGAGTAAGGTTTTAGATGGTCAGGATGACATTGAGGATTTGAGTGTGACAGGGTCAGGTTGGCGGGGTGCACTGAGTGTAAGTGGGTCTGGGTGATAGTGAAGTAGTGAGTGTGAGGGGGTCAGAATGAAGGAGTGAGTGCGAGGAGGTCAGGGTGACAGCGAAGGAGTGTGTGTGTGGGCGTCAGGGTGACAGTGAGTGAGTGAATATGAGGGGGTTAGGTTGATTGTGTCGGAGTGAGTGCCAGGTATCAGGCTGATGGTGATGGAATGAATGTGAAGGGATCAGGGAAACGGTGACAGGGTGAATGTGAGGAGTATACGCTAATTGTGACTCAGTGAGTGTGAGGGGTCAGAGTGCCTACGACTGTGACTACAGGGTTACTTTGATGGACTGAATGTGATGGGCTCAGCGTGACAGAGACAGAGTGAGTGTGAGAGTGTTAGGGTGACGGCGAGGGAATGAGTCTGATGGGATCAGTGTGACGGTACCAATGTGAGTTTCGGAGTGAGGATGAAGTGACAAAGCGAGGGTAGGGGGAATAGCTTGAAGGTGATGGAGTTAGTGCGAGTGGGTCAGGGTGACAGTACCTAAGTGTGTTTGAGGAGGACAGGATGACAGTGATTCAGTGAATGTGAAGGAATCCAAGGTGCCTGTGACTGAGCTTGAGAACGTCAGGGTGACAGTGACAGAGTGGGTGTGAGTGTATTCTAGGTTAAGGTGACGGAGTGAATGTGAGAAGGTAAGGATGACAGTGACGGATGAGTGTGCGGAGGTCAGGCTGAGGGGGATGGAGTGAGTGTGAGTGTGTCAAGGTGACCCTCCCGTAATATGTGTGAGATGATCAGGGTGACAGTGACGGAGTGTGTGTGAGGGGATCAGGATGGTAGAGATAGAGTGAGTGTGTGAGGCTCAGGATAAAGGGGTTATTGCGAGGAGGTCAGGGTGACAACGAAGGAGTGTGTGTGAGAGGGTCAGGGTGATAGTGAATAAGTGAATATGAGGAGGTGAGATTGATTGTGTCTCAGTGAGTGTGAGGTATCAGGATGATAGTGATGGAATGAGTGTGAGGGGATCAGGGAAACGGTGACAGGGTGAATGTGAGGAGTATACGCTGATTGTCACTCAGTGAGTGTGAGGGGTCAGAGTGCCTATGACTGTGACTACAAGGTTACGTTGATGGACTGAATATGATTGGCTCAGCGTGACAGAGACAGAGTGAGTGTGAGAGTGTTAGGGTGACGGCGAGGAAGTGAATGTCATGTGATCAGTGTGATGGTACCAATGTAAGTTTCGGAGTGAGGATGACGGTGACAGAGTGAAGGTGGAGGAATAGCTTGAAGGTGATGGAGTTAGTGTGAGTGGGTCAGGGTGACAGTACCTGAGTGCCTGTAAGGAGGACAGGATGACAGTAATTGAGTGAATGTGAAGGAGTCCAAGGTGCCTGTGACTGAGCTTGAGAAAGTCAGGGTGACAAGTGACAGAGTGAGTGCGAGTGTGTTCTAGGTTAAGGTGATGGAGTGAATGTGAGAAGGTAAGGATGACAGTGACGGATGAGTGTGAGGAGGTCAGGTTGAGGGGGAATGGAGTGAGTGTGAGAGTGTCAAGGTGACCCTCTTGTAGTATGTGTGAGATGATCAGGGTGACAGTGACGGAGTGTGTGTGAGGGGATCAGGATGGTAGAGATAGAGTGAGTGTGTGAGGCTCAGGATAAAGCGGTTATTGCGAGGAGGTCAGGGTGACAACGAAGGAGTGTGTGTGAGAGGGTCAGGGTGATAGTGAATAAGTGAATATGAGGAGGTGAGATTGATTGTGTCTCAGTGAGTGTGAGGTATCAGGATGATAGTGATGGAATGAGTGTGAGGGGATCAGGGAAACGGTGACAGGGTGAATGTGAGGAGTATACGCTGATTGTCACTCAGTGAGTGTGAGGGGTCAGAGTGCCTATGACTGTGACTACAAGGTTACGTTGATGGACTGAATATGATTGGCTCAGCGTGACAGAGACAGAGTGAGTGTGAGAGTGTTAGGGTGACGGCGAGGAAGTGAATGTCATGTGATCAGTGTGATGGTACCAATGTAAGTTTCGGAGTGAGGATGATGGTGACAGAGTGAAGGTGGAGGAATAGCTTGAAGGTGATGGAGTTAGTGTGAGTGGGTCAGGGTGACAGTACCTGAGTGCCTGTAAGGAGGACAGGATGACAGTAATTGAGTGAATGTGAAGGAGTCCAAGGTGCCTGTGACTGAGCTTGAGAAAGTCAGGGTGACAAGTGACAGAGTGAGTGCGAGTGTGTTCTAGGTTAAGGTGATGGAGTGAATGTGAGAAGGTAAGGATGACAGTGACGGATGAGTGTGAGGAGGTCAGGTTGAGGGGGAATGGAGTGAGTGTGAGAGTGTCAAGGTGACCCTCTTGTAGTATGTGTGAGATGATCAGGGTGACAGTGACGGAGTGTGTGTGAGGGGATCAGGATGGTAGAGATAGAGTGAGTGTGTGAGGCTCAGGATAAAGCGGTTATTGCGAGGAGGTCAGGGTGACAACGAAGGAGTGTGTGTGAGAGGGTCAGGGTGATAGTGAATAAGTGAATATGAGGAGGTGAGATTGATTGTGTCTCAGTGAGTGTGAGGTATCAGGATGATAGTGATGGAATGAGTGTGAGGGGATCAGGGAAACGGTGACAGGGTGAATGTGAGGAGTATACGCTGATTGTCACTCAGTGAGTGTGAGGGGTCAGAGTGCCTATGACTGTGACTACAAGGTTACGTTGATGGACTGAATATGATTGGCTCAGCGTGACAGAGACAGAGTGAGTGTGAGAATGTTAGGGTGACGGCGAGGGAGTGAATGTCATGGGATCAGTGTGATGGTACCAATGTGAGTTTCGGAGTGAGGATGACGGTGACAGAGTGAAGGTGGAGGAATAGCTTGAAGGTGATGGAGTTAGTGTGAGTGGGTCAGGGTGACAGTACCTGAGTGCCTGTAAGGAGGACAGGATGACAGTAATTGAGTGAATGTGAAGGAGTCCAAGGTGCCTGTGACTGAGCTTGAGAA
>NW_025212943.1:5195-11761 GCF_004010195.1 Chiloscyllium plagiosum
CCAGGCTGACAGAGACGGAGTGAGTGTAAGAGGGTCGGAGCAATAATAACGGAATGAGTGTGAGGGCATCAAGGTGACAGTGATGTAGTGAGTGTGAGAAGTTCAGGGAAACAGTGCCGGAGTGAGTGTGAGGGTGTCAGGGTGACGGTGACGAAGTGTGTGTGACGGTATCGGAATAATGTTAATGAGATGATGGTGATGCACTGAGTGTGAAGTGGTCAGGGTGACAGTGAAGGAGTGAGTGTGAGGTGGTCGGGGTGGGAGTGAGCGTGACGGGCTCAGGTTAATGGTGACCAAATGAATTAGAGGTGTTCCGGGTGATGGTGGCAGAGTGTGTGCGAATGGGTCAGGGATATGGTGATGGTGTGGGTCTAATGGGTTCAGGGTGACCCTGATGGAGTGAGTGCAATGGGACCAATGCGACAGTGTGAGAGGTGGTGGCGATGGTGATGGAGTGAGTGTGAGGTGGGCAGCGTAATGGAGCCGGATTGAGTGTGTCGGCGTCAGGGTGACAACGATGGAGTGAGTGTGAGGGGGTGAAGGTGACAGGGACAAAGACAGTGTGAGGCCTCAGGGTAACGGGGACAGGCAGATTGTGAGGGGCACAGGGTGAACGTGACAGAGTTACCGTGAGCGCCTCAGCATTGCAGGGACAGAATGTGCGTTTGTGCGCCAGGTAAACAGTGACAGAATGACTGCGACGGGGTCAGGGTGACCGGAACAGAGAGAGTGTGAGGGGCTCAGAGTGACGGTGAGTACCTCAGCATATCAGGGTCGGAGTGTATGTATGTTTGTCAGGTTGTAACTGATGCAGTGACTGCGAGGGTTTCAGGGTGATGGTGACTTAGTGATTGTGACCCTTTCCGAGAAACAGTGACGGCGTGAGCGTGAGGGGGTCATCGAAACAATGACGGAGTGAGTGTGAGTGGGTCAGGGAAAGGGTGACTGACTGACCGTGAGGGGTTCAGGGAGACAATTAGGAGTGAGTATGAGAGGTTCAGGGAAACGGTGACTGAATGAATGTGAGGGGATCCAGGTGTCAGTGACTGAGTGAATGTGAGCATGTCAGTGTGACTGACAGAGTGAATGTTGGGGTGTCAGCGTGACAGTGATGGAGTGAGTGTGAGGGAGTCAGGCTGGTGGTTACGGAGTGAGTGTGAGAAGGTCAGGGTGATGATGATGGAGTCAATGTCAGGCTGTGAGTGTGACAATGATGTCATGAATGTGAATGGCTCAGGGTGACGGTGACAGAGTGACTGTGAGGAGGTCATGGAGGGAGTGAGTTTGCCTGGGTCAAGTTGACGGTGTCAGGGTTATTGTGATGGAGTCAGTGTGAGCGGGTCAGGGTTATGGTGTGAGAGTGAGTGTGTAGGAGACAGTGCGACAGTGACGGATGAGTGCGAGGCATCAAGGAGATGGTGACAGAATAAGTGTGAGGGGTGATCGTTCTGGTGATGAGGGAGTGTGACGGGGACAGGGCGACTCTGATTGCAGGGAGTGTGTCAGGGTCAGGGTGCAGCAGAGAGTGGCGGGAGCTGGGCGGAAGTGAAGTCGGAGCGCAGAGGCTGTTTGGGAAGTTGAGCGACTGTTATTTAAGAAGGTGTGTTTTCGATTCCAGGTCCTATGGTGGTACAGTGGTTAGCACTGCTGCCTTATAGCGCTAGAGACCTGGGTTCACTTCCCGCCTTGGGCGACTGTCCATGTGAAGTTTGCACATTCGCTGCGTGGGTTCTCTCCCGATGCTCCAGCTTCCTCCCACAGTTAAAAGTGCGCACGTTAGGGGACCTTGCTGAATTTCCAGCAGTCGCGGAATGGGCCTGCTTCGGCGGGTTGGAACAGACTCGTTGGTCGAAAGGGCCCGTTTCCACCCTATTAGTAATCTAATCTACACCGTGGGGCCTCCTCCTTTAAAAGTCCGCAGACTTGCACCAAACATAAATTCACTGTTGAGAAAAGAGCCAGTCTTTAGCTCAGTAGTCTTCGACAAGGAGGTTGAGTGAAGTGATTACGCCACAGTTGAAGAGGGTGAAGACATCACTGCCAAGCTGATTCAGTGTGCTATGTGCATGATGTTGGAGGTCAAGGACTCTGGTCCATCTGGCTCGTGTAACTGTGGATAGTGTGTACATGTTCAGCTTCTGACAGAACATATTGCAGCACTGATGAAAGAACACGATGACCTCACGCTCATCCAAGAGAACGAGATCTTTCTGGACATTACCTTCAGCGAGGTGATTAAAGCCAGCATACCAGAATAGAGTCGAAAGGAGAAGACGGTGAGGAAGGCAGAGTGGAGACAAGTGCTAGAGACCCCAGTGGAAACATAGATTAGGAACAAGTTGAACCTTTTGGAAACAGTAGAGACAGACGGCACTGCCAGTCCGCGAGGCGGTCAGGTCGGCCAATCAAAAGTTGGCGTGGAGGCAGACCCGAGGAGTCAGACATCATATAGAGCCGTGGTAATAGGGGACTCCACAGTGAGAGGAACTGAACGGGGTTTCTGTGGCAACAGGCGGGATTTGAGGATAGTGTGTTGCCTTCCTGGTGCCACGATTAAGGATATCGCAGACAGAGTGCTCAAGGGCGAAGGTGAAGATATTGAGGTGGTGGTACATGTCGCACAAATGTTGTCAGGAAGAGGAGGAGGAACATTCCACAGCGGGAATTCGGCGATCTCTGAAGAAAGCTGAAAATCAGCACGTCTAGTGTGGCTATCTCTGGTTTACTTCCAGTTCCTCTGGCTGGAGAGGACAGGAACAGGGAAACAATTGACTTGAATGTGTGGCTGGGGAACTGGTGCAGGAAGCAGGAATTTAAATTCTTGGATCACTGGGATACGTTTTGCAGTAAGGATAAATTATTCAATTGGGACGGCTTGTGGCTTAATAGATCGGAGATCAGCATTCTGGCAGGCGGGTTTGTCACTGCAATACAGTTGCATTTAAACTAAATTAGGGGGGCGGGGGAAAAACTGGAAGTTTAAGAAGGAAATGGAAGGGAAAGTTAGAACAAGAGAAGTCAAAAAAGACAACGGAATCAATGGAGCAGAAAACTCACAAAAGGATTAGACCATAAGGTCAAGTGAAATAGGGATTGATAGGAAGGGTGAGGGCAGTAACAAATTAAAACATATTATGTATTAATGCACAAAACATTAGAAATAAGACGGATGAGCTTGTGGCTCATTTGGAAATTAGCAGTGTCGATGTTGTGGGGATAACAGAGACGTGGCTTCAAGTTGACAGGGCTGAAACTTTATTGCTGGAACAGCACAGCAGGTCAGGCAGCATCTAGGGAACAGAAGATTCGACGTTTCGGGCACATGCCCTTCTTCAGAAACGTCGAATCTTCTGTTCCCTAGATGTTGCCTGACCTGCTGTGCTGTTCCAGCAATAAAGTTTCAGCTTTGATCTCCAGCGTCTGCAGACCTCACTTTCTCCTCCTTCAAGTTGACAGGGCCTGGCAAATTAATATTTAATGCTATATTCTATCGTAAGGACAGACTGACGGGCAGAGGGGGTGGGGTGGCCCTGTTGGTCAGGAATGGTATTCAGTCCCTTGCGAAGGAGGACCTAGAAGCAGAGGATGTGGAGTCAGTATGGATAGAGCTGAGAAATTCTAAGGGTAGAAAGATCATCGTGGGAGTTATCTACAAACCCCCAAACGGTCGTCTGGATGTAGAGTGTAAGTTGAATAAGGAGCTGAAATTGGACTGTCGCAAAGATATTACTAAAGTTGTTATGGGGTATTTCAACATACAGGTAGACTGGGAGAATCAGAATGGTACAGGACCTCAAGAAAGGGAGTTTGTGGGGCGTCTCCGAGATGGATTCTTAGAACAGCTGATGCTGGAGCCTGCCAGGGAGAAGGCAATTCTGGATCTGTTGTTATGCAACGAGCCGGATTGGATCAGGGACGTCGAAGTGAAGGAGCCATAAGGAGGTAGTGTCTATAATACAAGAAGCTTTAATCTGCAATTTGAAAGGGAGAGAGTACAATCGGAAGTGAACTGAAGAATATTTCAGTTGAATAAAGGTAACTATGGAGCTATGATGGAGGAGCTGGCCACGTTCAATGGTGCAATACCCTAACAGGGATGGATGGCAGTGGAGCCAGTTATTTCCGAGTATAAGGCAGAAGCTGCAAGATCAGTTCATTCCAAAAAGGAAGAAGGATCCTAAGAGGAGGCAGGGGTGGCCGTGGCTGAAGAGGGAAGTTAAGAAACATATCAAGTCAGAAGAGAAAAAGTATAACATAGCAAAGATGAGTGGGACAACGGAGGACTGGGAAACTTTTAAAGAACAACAGAAGATAACTAAGAAGGAAATACGCAGAGAAAAAAATGAGGTACGAAGTTAAAATGGCCAAAAATACAAAGGAAGACGGTAAAAGCTTTTTTAGGTATGTGAAAGGCAAAAACATGATTAAGACTAAAATTGAGCCCTTGAAGACAGAAATGGATGAAAATATTACGGTGCACAAAGAAATGGCCAAAGGGTTGAATTGGTACTTCAGATCTGTGTTCACTGGGTAATACAGTAGCAATCTCCCAGAGGGTAATAGTGGCTGAAGGAACAGAACTGAAGGGAATTTATATTTGCCAGGAATTGGTGATGCAGAGACTGTTAGGTCTGAAGGCTGGTAACTCCCTGGGACCTGGTAGTCTGCATCCCAGGGTACTGAAGGATGTGGTCTAGAAATCGTGGATGCATTGGTGATCATTTTCCAATGTTCTATAGATACAGGATCAGCTCCTGCAGATTGGAGAGTAGCTAATGTTGTCCCACATTTCAAGAAAAGAGAGAGAGAAAAAGCAGGCAATTATAGACCAGTTAGTCTGACCTCAGTGGTGGGCAAGACGCTGGAGTCAATTATAAAGTATGAAATTACGACACATCTGGGTATTAGTACCAGGATAGGTCAGAGTCAGCATGGATTTATGAAGGGGTAATCATGCTTGACTAATCTTCTGGAATTCTTTGAGGTTGTAACTCTGAAGATGGACAAGGAAGATCCAGTGGATGTAGTGTATCTGGACTTTCTGAAAGACTTTGATAAAGTCCCACATAGGAGGTTAGTGAGCAAAATTGGGGTGCATGGTATTGGGGGTAAAATACTGACTTGGATTGAAATTTGGTTGGCTGACAGGAAACAAAGTTTCGTGATAAAAGGCTCCCTTTCGGAATAGCAGGCAGTGCCCAGTGGGGTACCACAGGGATCAGTGCTGGGACAGCAGCTTTTTACAATAGACATTAATAATATAGATAATGGTAGTTAAAGTAATATTCGCAAATTTGCTGATGATGCAAAGCTGGGAGGCAGGGTGAAATGTGAAGATGATGTTCAGAGATTACAGGGTGACCTGGACAGGCTAGGTGAGTGGACAGACGCATGGCAGATGCAGTTTAATGTGGATAAATGTGTGGTTATCCACTTTAGCGACAAGAACAGGAAGACAGATTACTACCTAAATGGAGTCAGGTGAGGTAAAGGGGCAGTACAACAAGATCTAGGTGTTCTTGTACATCAGTCAATGAAGGTAAGCATGCAGGTACACAGGCAATGAAGAAAGCTTAGAGCATGCTGGCCTTCGTAACAAGAGGAATTGAGTATAGAAGCAAAGAGGTCCTTGTGCAGCTGTACAGGGCACTGGTGAGACGGAACCTGGAATATTGTGTGCAGTTTTGGTCTCCAAATTTGAGGAAAGACATTCTGGCGAATGAGGAAATGCAGCAGAGCTTCATGAGGTCAATTCCTAGAATGGCGGGATTATCTTACTTTGAAAGATTGGAGCGACTGGGCTTGTATACCCTTGAGTTTAGAAGGCTGAGAGGAGATCTGATTGAGATGTTTAAGATTATTAAAGGATTGGACACTCTGGAGGTGGGAAGTATGTTTGCGCTGATGGGTGAGTCCAGAACCAGAGGACACAGTATAAAAATAAGGGGTAGGCCATTTAGAACAGAGTTGAGGAGAAACGTCTTCACCCAGACAGTGGTGGATGCGTGGAATGCTATGCCCGATAGGGCTGTGGAGGCCAAGTCTCTGGACACTTTCAAGAAAGAGTTGCATAAAGCTCTTAAGGATAATCGAAGACCTTCAAGGGTTATAGGGATAAGGCAGCAACAAGACACTGATTGAGGATGACCAGATATGATCAGAATGAATGGTGGTGCTGACGTGAAAGGCAGAATGGCTTACTCCTGCACCTATTGTCTATTGTGACAATGACGGATTGAGTGTGAAGGTGCCAGGATTATGGTGATGGAGTGTGTGGGACGGGTGTGATAGATTACGCTGATGGAGTGAAAATGAGGACATAAGATGATAATGACGGATGAATACCAGAAGGTCAGAGTGAGGGATACAGGGTGACAGTGACTGAGTGAATGTGAAGATTCCAGGGTCACAGTGACAGAGTGAGTGAGCGGGGTACCGGGTGATACTGACAGAGTTTGTGTGATTGGGTCTCCGTCATCCTGAAACATTGTGAGGGCCTCAGAGAGATTGTGAGGGGCATAGGTTGACAGTGATGGAGTGAGTGTGACTGGATCAGTATTTCGGTG
>NW_025212943.1:17851-25469 GCF_004010195.1 Chiloscyllium plagiosum
AAGTCCCTTCTCCCTACCTTTTATCTTAGCCTGCTGGACACACTTTCCTCATTCCTGAAGAAACGTCGATTCTCCTGCTCCTTGGATGCTGCCTGACCTGCTGCGCTTTTCCAGCAACACATTTTCAGCTCTGATCTCCAGCATCTGCAGTCCTCACTTTCTCCTCATACCTTCTGGTTCAGGCAAGGCCAGTTTCGATCAATAACTTGTGAACCAACCATGTTCTTTTCCATGGCTATTTTCAAACTAATATGATTGTGGTGACTTTGCCAAAGTGTTTCCCCACGAACACCTCAGTCGGTTTCCCTACCTTATTTACCAAGGGAAAGTCAGGATTTCACCCTTCCTGAAGTCCGACAATTGACATTTTGACTGGGACAGTTTTCTTGAACATGCCTAACAAATCCCTCCCATCCAAGCTCTGAACACTCTGGCAGTCCCAGTCTAAGTTTGGAAAGTTAAAATCCCCGGCCATTACAACGCTATCATTCTTACAGATATGTGAGATCTCCCTACATATTTGCTGCTCAGTTTCCCAATGACTATTAAGGGCCTGTAGTGCAGTCATACCAAAGTGATGATCAATTCTCATTTCTCATTTCCACCATTACAGCATCACTGGGCGATCCCCAGCAATATCCTCTCTAAGTGCTGCAGTGATGTTTCACTGATCAAAAACTACACTCCGCTCTCACCTCCTGTTCTCTCCATCCTGTAGAATCTGTACACTGGAACATTGAGTTGCCAGTCCTGTCCCTCCCTCAGCTGTGTTTCTGTCATAGTTATGGTGTCCCAGTCCCATGTCTATGCACCAAGTTCATCTGCCTTACCTGTTAGGCCTGTTATGTTGAAATAAAGTAGTTTAATTGATCAGTTTTCCCTCATTTCCCACTGTGCTCTTGCCTGCCTTGTCTATTTAAATGAATCTCTTGAAATTCTGTCCCAGCCTCAACCTTCAGAATGTAGCCTGAGACCATCCCCCTCACTGTGGACAACACCCTCGTCTTTCATTTCATCTGCAAACCTACTAATGATACCGTATGCTTTCACATCCAAGGTATTAATGTACATAGAAACAACAATGGTTCCTGCACAGATCCCTGTGGTACACCCATTGGTGAAAGAATTTTAAACACAATACCAACCCTCCACCAATTGTGCATCCAATGTGCCAACTTGCCTTGGATCCCATTGGTCTGTTGGACCAGCCTTCCATGTGGGACCTTGTCAAAAGCCATAGTGACGTCCAAAGAATCCACACCATCTGCACTGTCCTCATCAATATTTTTATTCGTGATTTCAAAGAAAATACAGCTGAATTCATCAGACAGGATCTTCCTTTACCAAATCCGTGCTGGCTATCCCTAATTGTTTCCTACCTTTCCAATTATTGTATCATTTTGCCCATCAGAATTGTTTCCAATAATATACCTGCCCCTGCTGTCAGACTATCTGCTCTGTAATTACCTGGCCTATCGCTGCTGGCCTTCTTGAACAAATGAATCACATTAGTTATCGTCCAGTCATTTGACACTTCACCTGTGGTCAGCAAAGTATTAAAGATATCCTCCAGGGTCCCAGCAATATCATCCCTTCCCTCCCACAGCAGCCTGGGATACATTTCATTGGGCTCTGGGTATTTCTCCACCTTTATACCGGTGAAAACATTTAAAACCTCCTCCATGTTGAGCTTAAAATATTCTCGAACCTCACCATCTCAACTGAAATCCCCGGCTACAATGCCTTTCTCCTGTGTGAATACACATGGGAAGTATTCATTGAAGACCTCATCTACGTCCTGTGGCTCCATACACAGATTGTCCCTTTGGTTTCCAACAGGCTGCAGTCTTTAGCTGGGAATCTTCTGACTCTGACTATAGTCACAAAAATCTTGTAACTTTTCCTTAATACTGTCTGCCAAGAATATTTCATGGCCATTGCTTACCCCTTATTTTTAAGGACCCCTTGCCCTCTATGTACTTGTGAAGAGTTTCACCTGTGTTGATTGAACTGCATTTTCTCTATCAAACTCACGATATTACTTGATCAGTATTCACTGGACTTGCTCGCTTTGTCATTCCTAGTTTATTAACAAACCTGCCACGGATCCTCAGTGTATCACTTTAAAATACTCCACTTTCCAAATATAGCCCTAACTGCAGGTAGTTCATCCCAGTTTCTGTTTGCCACTTCCTGTCTGATTATAGGAGACTAAGTTGTAAGGGGGACAGACAGGAGAATGTGTAGCTGCATAACTGGCCCCCGGATCGTGTGCTGCCTTTCTGGTACCAGGGTCAAGGATGTCTCTGAGCTGTTACTGAACATTCTGAAGGTGGAGGGTGAACAGCCAGAGTTATTATGCACATCAGTCCACATGACAGAGGTAGACAAAGGGATGGGGCCCTGTGAAATGCGTATCGGATATTAGGTCAGAAGTTAAAAAGCAGCACCTCAAGGGTAGTGAGCTCCAGATTACTCCCAGTGCCACTTGCTAGTGTGGATAGACATAGAAAGATAGTCCAGGTGGATGTGTGGCCGATGAGCTGGTGTAGGGGGCGCAGGGTATTCAGTTCTTTGATCATTGGGATCTCTCCTGATGTAGCGGTGACCTGTTCAAAGAAGGGGGCGACTTGGACTTGAAGCAGAGGAGCACCAGTATCCCTTGGTTGGGGGGGATCAGGTGTGCTGACTGGCAACGCACGAGGCCTGACTGGGAAGGCAGACGAGCGCAGAGCACAGATTAGCTCTGGGAACTGGGATATACTAGCCATTGCAGAGACATTGTTGACAGATATAGGACGCTGCTGGTCAAGGAACAGCTACATTCGAGGCTTCAATCCCACTACGTTGTGAGGGCCATTCTTTCCCCTCTGCTGTATGGTCCTCCCTGAGACAGCCCAGGGGGTCCCAGGCATCAATCCTGGCCCATGCTGTATTAGTGATCTCTGTAGTATCTTCCATTCCCGATCATCTTTCCTCTGTTTGGAATCTCCTCTAGTCCCCACAATGTTCTCTGTCTCTGTCAGGTTCCCCAATCCCTAACACCCTAATCCCTAAACATCTCCAGTAGATACTAAATTCCTTAATCGTTATAAACCCCGACAGTTCCGTGTATCACTGTAAGCTCCTCCTATCAATACCACCCTCACTGTCAATGTATTTGCGTTTTACCTCTCCATCTGTCCCAATACGGGTAAACTTCTCCAGCTCCTACAACCCAGTCTTATCTGTGAAAAATTCTTCAGTCCATTGAGCTGTCCCGATCTGGGTAATCCCTGCCAGATCTAAATACCTCCCTGTCGTTGAACTATGGTCAGGCTCCTACCTGAGAATCTCACTGTCAGTGTAATCTCCCAAGGAACTCCTGACTTTAGGAGCCTCCTCCACCTGTTAACATCCTCCATGTCCGTGGAAACCTTCCAGTTCTAGTCCTTATCATGGAACTTAGTCTCTAAAATGCTAATGAGGATGATAAACTCTTCCTCCCTAAAACACACTCAATCTCTGTAAACTCTGCTGGACCCTACTCCCCTTCGTAATATATCCTGCAGTGTCGAAGGTTCTCCCTATATTTAAATGGTCCTCCAATCCCTGCAACTGCCCCTGATTTTATAACATTATTCTGCACCTTGAAACCTCCTGATTGCTGAACCCTCTTCAGGCTCTGCACTTTCTCTATTTCTGCTACTTTCCCCTGTTCTTAGAACACTCCTTGTCTGTATGATACCCTGCAGTCTCTGCAGCTATCCGTATCTTATGCGACAAACTGCCTCCACAACACCCCCCGACACACCTTTTTCTGCTTCCAGACACTTCAACACCTTCTATAACTGCAAACTGCCCATTTGCCAAGGCTACTCCAGTTCCCACAATGTCTGTCAGAATCTGATGCCCACACTCTCTCTAATCTTCAAGTCTCTCTGTAATCCGTTAACATCTGCAGCCACTATTACTGTCCGGTACTTTTTTCGGTCCTCCAGTCCCATTAAGCTTCCCATTCTTGTATTAACTAAAGCCTGTGTATCTTCGTACTGTCCTAAATACTTGCATGTCTATGTAAACTGCTCCGACCACTCACTATCTTTATAAACACCTGCTACCCCTAAATCCATCTCTATTTGTAATACCTCTTCAAGGCCTGTCAACATCCCCAATCTATGGAGCCCCTTTAATCTTCCCTTGTTGGGTAATTTGTTGAAGTCCCTGGCGATTTCCCAATCTTAGCAGTTTCCCCAGTCTTAGCAGTTTCCCCAATCTTTGTGACTCTCTAGTTCCTATAAGACTCACTTTCAATGCCAGCTTATCTATTCTCAAAACCTATCTATAATCTGCTTATTCTTCTCCAGTGCTTAGAAATTGACCTATTTAAATTTCACTCTGGATCCCCCCCAACCCTCCCAACCACAGGAACCTCTTTCATTTGAGCAACCCTTCCCATTTGTGTAACTGTCTCCAACCCAGTAACCTGGCATTCCCCATTGCCTTCCTATCTATGTAGCCTTCAGAACCGAAAAGCCTTCAAATATCTGTAAACGTCTTCCGTCACTACAACCTTCCATATCTCTCTTAGTATGTACAGTACTCTTCTCCCTGAAACACCCCTGTCTGTGCCGCTCGGTCTAACTGCCTCTCCCGACATCCATCCCTATCCCGATTTCCAGAATCTAATCCAGCTCCTTCTTTCTCTGCAAATTCCTCCTATCCCCAAACCCCTTTGTCCCGCTGACATTCTTGATCAGATGTAACTCTGTTTAACTCTAACATCCTCGAGCCCCTGTAAGCCACCCTATCTCTGTAACCTGTACCCATCTGTTCAAACCCCCACTACTGAGGAATGACTCCCTGCAGTCGCCATAAGGCAGATGGGATGACAGTGAACAGATATGATGGAACCTTCATTCCGGAGATGTACCTTCAGAATGACCTCCACAGAGAAGGGAATATTGAAGGATTGTTGGCATCTAGGCAAAAAGGCAACAAGGTGTGAAGAAAAGATGAGGTTAATGCATTAATGAGACAGTTATATGGATCTGAAGATCAAATTTTGGAGACTATTTGATGGAGCAAGCAGCAGCAACCGTTAACAGAAATTATTTTATGGGCACCAGACAGTGATGATAATGTCAATTTGGTTACAGTCAGGACACTGAATATACTTGTCGCAAGGCCACTACAGCAAAAGTGTGGGACAGCGGACTCCATTCCAACTGGATAATTAATGAGTATCAGAGCTATAATGGATGGAATCCTGGATTGTATACGAAATGGTTTTCGATAAAACCATATCAACGAACCATCAACAAAATTGTCTATTGTAAATCAAATGCTGTGTAATAATAAATAAATAAAAATCCTAATCTAAAGGAGTTTTGTGAGCAGAGACGCACAATATTATAATGTAGACACTCAGTTTGATGTACGACCATGAGACGTAGGAGTGGCTTTAGGCCATTTGGCCCATTGAGTATTCTCTGCCCTTCAATGGGATCATGGCTGATCAGATGATCCTCAACTCTATTTTACTGCCTTTTCCACAAAACCCTTGTTTCACCGATTAATTAAAGTCTGACCATCTCTGTTGTAAATATTCTTAGTGACCCAGCCCCGACAGCCCCCTGCAGTCAGGAATTCCCACAGAGTCACTATTGTCTGACTGAAGACATTTCTCCTCATCTCCAGCTTAAATGGGTGAGCCCTTGATTGGATTTTATGGCCTCTGGTTACAAATTCTCTCACAACTGAAACGAAGGGAAATGACAAATATAATTATTGCAGATGACATGAACATTGGCAGAGATGGGGTTAATGAACAAGGATTTCCAAGGTTGCAGAGCTTTACAAATCAGTTAGAAAGCTGTACAGAGAAATGGCAAACTGTGTTTAATCTGGAAAAGTGTGAGGTGATGTCAGATTCTAGCGGAAACTTTGGATACTGAGGGACGTTGATAAACAGAAAATCTTGGTGCAAGACAGTAACTCCCTGAAAATGACAACAGAAGTGTTTCAGATGGGAATGAAGACGAATGGAACACTGGCCTTCATCGGTCACAACGTTGGGGATAGTGGTTTGCATCTGATGTTGTAATTGTGTAAAACGTTTGTTTGGCCACATTTGCAGTACTGTGTGCAGTTCTCATCTCCACACTATCGGGAGGATGGGGAGGCTTTGGAGAGGGTACAAAAGGGGTTTATCAGCACGTTGCCTGTGTTAGGTTTTTTAATGGTGTGTTAGGTGTAAGAGCAAATTAGACAAAGTTGGATTGTTTTGCGAGAATATCAGAGACTGACAGGAGACCAGGTACAGGAATATAACATTAGGGCAGGGATAGATAATGTGGGTAGTCGGAATCTCTTTTCCAATGTGTAAGTTTCAAATACTAGAGTCCATAGGCTTAAGGTGAGAAAGAGGACGTTTGAACGAGATGTGTGAGACAAGTTTTTTTTTAAATATAGAGAGTGGAGGTTACCGAGGGAGGTCGTAGAACAGAATGTGAATAAAGTTTCAAAGTGGCATTTAGACAGAAACATGAACAGGGATACGGGATATGGACCATGTGCAGGCAGATGATATGAGTTAGAATAGCATCTTGCACAGCACAGCCATGATGGGACGAAGGGCCTGTTGCTGTGCTGAACTATTTTATTTTCTACCATACCAGCATCTGCCCGATCAGAGCCCCTCAGAATCTTGCATGTTTCATTCGATTTATCTCTCATTTTCTAAACTTCAATGGGTTCAACCTCAATCCGTTCACCACTTCTCACTAGAAAATCCCTCCATTCCCAGGATCAACCGAGTGACCCTTCTTTGGACTGCCTCCAATGTGACAATATCTTTCCTTCGGGCACTCACACTGTTCATAATATTCGAGGTGTGGTCTAACTTGTACCTTGTATAGTTTTAGCGAGACCTGCCTATTTTTAGACGCCATTCCCTCTGTAATAAATGCCAGTATTTGATTTGCCTTCTCTATTAACTGCTGACCCTGAGAGCTACCTTTTGCAGATTGATGAACAAGAACTCCCTCAGCGCTTTCTGCTGTCAGTCTAAAACCAAATAATGTTAGCCTGACAGTAAGTCGGGAGCATACTGACATTGTTAGAAAGGACATGTCAATAAACAATAACTGGCCACTTAGAAACACATTTGATAAAAGGGAATATATTTTTGAGCCTGTTGGATTTCATTTTTGTGTGAATATAAATGGCTGAATTGAATGGGTATAGAAGGTGTGTCGTGGTACGGGGGATAAGGTGTCTTTGAATTATGATAAGCCTTTACATAAATTTCAATAAGGGCTAATGAGTAACTTGGTTGAAACTTTATTGCTGGAACAGCACAGCAGGTCAGGCAGCATCCAGGGAACAGGAGATTCGACGTTTCGGGCATAGGCCCTTCTTCAGGAATGAGCAGAGAGTGTTCAGCAGGAGAAGATAAAAGGTAGGGAGGAGGGACTTGGAGGAGGGGCGTTGGAAATGTGATAGGTGGAAAGAGGACAAGGTGAGGGTGATAGGTCGGAGTAGGATGGAGGCGGAGAGGTCAAGAAGAAGACTGCAGGTCAGGAAGGCGGTGCCGAGCGGGAGGGATTCGGCTGAGACAAGGTGGGGGGAGGGGGAA
>NW_025212943.1:26692-29652 GCF_004010195.1 Chiloscyllium plagiosum
GAGAATAGGGCCTCTGAAATATGAATACGATCGCCTATGTGTGGAACCAGACGAGGTGGGTGAGATATTCGACAAAATAGTGTTGTCAGTATTTACTGTGGAGAAAGACATGGAAGCTCGGGAAAATGTGGAAATAAATAATGATGTATTAGAAAGAATGCTCAGCAGAGAAGAGAAAGTTAGATCAATCCTCAGTGGCTCATTAGGTGTGTTCCTCATTAGGAATATTGGGGGAAGCTAGGGAAGAGATTGCAGTATCCCTAACAGAGATATTTATATTATCAACAGATGCAGTGTGTTGCTGGAAGACTAGAGGGAGGATAATGCTGTTCCATCACTTAAGGGCTGCAGGGAAAAGCCTGGAAATTACAGTCCAGTGAGACCAGTGGTGATGAAGTTGTTGGAGGAGATTATGAGAAAAAGTTACCACATATATTTACAAAGGCAAGGGCTGATTCGAGGTGGTCAGCATGGCTCTGTTTCACAAACCGGATTGACTCTTAAAGGACGTGGCCAAGAGATAGATGAAGGCAGACCAGTGAACTTTGTCCACATGGACTTCAACAAAGCATTTCACATGGTTCGAAGGGATTTCGAACATCTAGTTAAGAGAAAGAAGGAAGCTTATTTAAAGTTGAGGAAGCAAGGGTCAGAAAGATTTTTAGAGGGTAACGTAGAGCAGCACGATGGTTCAGTGGTTAGCACTGCTACCTCATAGCACCACGGACTCCATTTTGATTCCAATCTCAGGCGACTGTCTGTGTGGAGTTTGCACATTCTCCACGTGTCTGCTTGGGTTTCCTCCAGGTGCTCCTGTTTCCACCCACCGTCCAAAGATGTGCAGATTAGGTGACTCTGCCATGCTAAATTACCCATAGATGTGTATGTGTGGCGCATTAGTCAGGGCAAATGGAAAGTAATAGGGTGGGAGAATGAGTCTGGGTGGGACACTGTTTACAGAGTTGATATGGAGGTGTTGGGCCAAATGGCCTGTTCTCACACTATACGGATTCTCTGAAAGTACCAGGAAGGAACCGAGGAGTGGACTTAGGACAGCTATAAGGGGGCATGACAAAGCTTTGTTGGGAAGGATTAAGGAAAACCATAAGGCAGTCTCCACTTAAGTGAGGTCCAAAAGAATGGCCAGAGTGAGAATAGGGCCGGTCAGAGATAGTGGAGGGAACTAGTGCCTGAAGTCAGAGGTGGTAGGGAAGGTCCTTAATGAACACTATGCCTCAGTATTCACTGCTGAGAGGGACGTTGTCACTTGTGAGAACAGTGTGAAACAGGCTGATTTACGTGAACAAGCTGATGTTAAGAATGAGGATATGTTGAGAATCTTGTAAAAGATAATGGTAGATAAGTCCGATGAACCAGATTGGATGTGCCCAAAGTTACTACAGGAAGCGAGGGAAGAGATTGTTACATTTTGGCGATGACCTTTGTCCCCTCACTGTTCACTGGAGTCGGACCAGATAATTGGAGAGTGGCAAATTTTATTCACTTGTTCAGGAAATGGAATAGGGATAATCCTGGAAATTACAGACCTGTCAGTCTTATGTCTGTGGTGTGCAGATTATTGGAGAGGACGCCGAGACAGGATTTATGATTCCTTGGTAAACCATAGTTTGATTACAGATAGTCAGCATGGTTTTGCAAGGGGACGATCATGCCTTATAAATCTTATTGAATCTTTTGAGAATGTGCCAAAACATCTTTTATGGCTCATTCAGAAAGTGCAGAGGCATGGGATACAGGGAAACCTGTCTGTATGGATATGGAATTAATGGCCCTCAGAAGACAGAGGGTAATGATAATTGAAAAGCATTCATCCGGGAGCTCAGTGACCAGTGTTTTTTCTGCAGGAAGAGGTTCCAGGACCTCTTCTCTTTGTGAGTTTATGGCTGAAAACTGTGTTGCTCGAAAAGCGCAGCAGGTCAGGCAGCATCCAAGGAGCAGGGAAATCTACGTATCGGGCATAAGCCCATCTTCGGGAAAGGCTGACATGATCTGCCTGCCCTGCTGCGCTTTTCCAGCAACACATTTTTCAGCTCTGATCTCTAGCATCTGCAGTCCTCACTTTCTCTTCTTTGTGAGTTTATGAATGACTTGGATGAGTGAGTGGAAGAGTGGGTTGGTGGAGTCGTGAATAGTGTGGAGGGCTGTTGTAGTTTGCAACGGGGCAATGACAGGATGTAGAACTGGGCTGAGAAGTGGCAGATGGAGGTCAATCTGGAAAAGTGTGAAGTCATTCATTTTGAAAGATTGAATTTGAATGCAGAATGCAGGGTTAAAGGCAGGATCTTTGGCAGTGTGGAGGAACAGAATGATCTTGGGTAACAAGTCAATAGATCCCTCAAAGTTTGCCACCCAAGATGATAGGCTTGCTAAGAACGAATATATTGTGTTGGATTTTATTAGCTGGGGGATTGAGTTTTAAAGCTGTGAGGTTATGCTGCAGCTCCAGAGAGCTCTGGCTAGACCCCACTGGTAATATTGTGTTCCGTTCTGGTCTCTTCATTCCAGGATGGATGTGGAAAAACTTCAGAGAGGGTGAAGAGGAGATTCACTATACTGGAGGGTATGTCTTATGAAGAAAGGTTGAGGGAGCTAAGGCTTTTCTAATTGGAGTGAAGAAGTGTGAGGGGTTACTTGGCAGATGTGAACAGATGATGACAGGCACAGAAAGAGTGAATAGTGAGATACTTTTTTTTACCCTGACATAAATAGCTATTACAAAGGAGCGTAATTTTAAAATGATTAGCGGGTGGTTAAGGGGAGATTTCAGAGGTAGGTTCGTTACATACAGCGTGGTGGGTGAGTGGAATGCACTGCCAGCGGTGGCAGTAAAATTACACGCATTAGGAACATTTAATATATTTCTGGATAGGCACATGGATAATAAAATGAAAGGTGTGTATGTTAGTTTAATCTTACGCTCAGATAAAAGCTTGTCATGG
>NW_025212944.1:0-9550 GCF_004010195.1 Chiloscyllium plagiosum
CAAACATTGGAAAATGCATATTGAAGAAAATCATAGAATCCTTACAATGTGGAAGTGGGTCAATTGGCCCATCAAGTCCACACCAACCCTGCAAAGACTATCCGACCCAGACCCACCCACTGTCCCTGTGAGGCAGCAGAGATAAGGACTGAGCCACTGTGCCAACCTGTTCACCAGCATTGACACCCCAACACCATCTCTGAAATCTCATTTGACTTCAATGTCATCCTTCCCTTGCCTTTGACCATTTGAAAATTAAATTCCGGTTGTTCAGTGTCTCTCTCTGAGAAGTGTTCTCCTCAACACTGGGATGTGGCTTCCCTGGTTATCAGCGGCTGCTCTGTGAAAGGATGATAGTTGGTTAATGGAGACGACACATTGAATGTTTTAATGAATCAAACATCGTGATTGAATTCCTCCGCCTCCACCGATACAGCGTCCGAATCAAATATAACTTCTCCAGGGCAGGCAATAATTGAAATCAATAAAATAATCACTGAAAATTGCCCTCAAAGGCTATGCAAACTCCAATCAATAAAAATCCTTCTACTGGGATACGAATGTCCTGGACATTTTGCAGAGCTGACTCTGAGACACACCTGACCTGTGCAGAAGCACATGAGCCTGAGTCATTCTCCCTTCCCTGCAGTGTACTGAGCATGTCTAGAGACGAAACTTCAAACATCTGACTGATGGTGGATTGGAACTGTTTCAAGCGAGATGTAGGAATGAGGCTAGGGAGGCATTTGCACAGTCAAGGATGCAGAAACTTCAAATTCTGGAAATGTTTGAGCAGGAGTCAATGTTGTCAATGAGCCCTGCAGTGATGGGGAATTGGGAATTGCTGTGAGGACTGATAAAGTACCGAAAACAGAGAGCAGGAATAAATCTGTCATATTCATGTTCTTCAGCTGATATTAGTGAGTACCGCAATTATCATTCCTCGTGTCACAGCCATTCATAATCTGTCTCCATGACTGAGGTGATAGGATCATGTGTTACGTTGGTGATAACATAATGGTGGGTGGAGAGTAAAGGAGGAGAGAGGAAGACTGAGAAAGGGATGGGCAGGTTCAGTGAGTGAATGAGCAGAAAAATAGTCTGTGCAATATAATGTCGAGAAATGTGAAGAATTCTTCAACCATTTCAATCTTGAAAGATTTCAGGCCACCAATAACTTTTCGATGCTTATCCCAGTGGTAAATCAATAGGCAACAGGAATCCTTCCGCTCCATTCAGTGCCAGTAGTTTCTATTATTCTCTCAAAACCTTTACTCCTCTCAGACCCTTTTAAATTTGAGGAATTACATCCTGGGTTTGCGTCATTTCGGTCCCTCATATTCATCCCTTTTAGTTCAGTTATCATTCTGGTCAATCGATGCTGCACTCCAATAGACATGGACGCAAAACCTGGATGGCATTTTTCGTTTTTTCCCCACGTATAAAGTCAGTTTGGTGCCGTGCTAACATCAAGTTGCCGCAATGTTGAAAGCTAAGTTAATTGACTCTTTCAGAATCATCCGTCCTGACTTGACAGAGTCCAGGATGGTATATTGTCTCAAAAGTGCCGAAGGTCGAGCATATCACCTGACACCTTCAGCACATTTTTTGAGTGGGGTGGACTGTGAGTGGGGCAGAGAGAGGGAAAGTGTGGAAAATCCTTCAGAATCTTGCATCCTACCATTAATTACTCTTCATTTACAAAGGAAGAGCCTTTAACGGAAGCCTGTCACTGAGTCAGGTGCTCAGCATCTCAGTATCCCTGACCTTTTCTCTTCAGAATCAGCCTAGTCTCCCTAACTGACAGAGACTAATGGCCCCAGTCAGGGATTTTATTTCCAGTATAATCCATCTACCCGACCTCATGACAATCATTACCAGGAAAAAAAAACAATGAGTTTCTGAAAATGCGGATTACCAATCGGGCAAGAAATTGAAACGCTGGTCTATGGGTGACTCCGAGTGCTCATTAGGCCGAAGAAGGTATGGCTGGAAACATTGGTTCCATGAGGAAGGGCTTTGGGCATCTCTGCCATTGGAAATATTTCTCAGGCTGGGGCGACCTGAATATATTGTGATTGCTTTGTTTTAATTGGATGGGAATTGCTACCCAGCTGGGGAGATATACGACTGTTGTTGGAGAATATTTAATCAGACCTGTCAGAGGATTGGGAATCTGGAATCAACCTCATTTAGGAGGGAAATGAAGCTGGCCATTGGAAGTAGACAATCTGTGAGTGAAAGAGAAAAGTAACAGAATCACACTCTGGCTCTGTAAAGATGATATGTGTCTGAATTCTGGTCTTCAGGATCAAACTTCACTCCCCTACCTCACAGATCTAGGGACAGAGTTTTTTTCCAGCTCGTTTCTTTTTCATTTTCGGGAGATGCTCAATAACATAGTTTCTATCGTAAGTTTCATTTTAATTTACTTTGTCTTTATGATGATGTGCGTGGTACTTGTTCTGAAATAGACTTCAAGAATACATCAATATTTTGAACAGTTCACTACCGCCCAAGAACCTAAAGCCAGAATGCACATTGAAAGGACTAATTTATTTCCTCTCACAGCATTGGATTGACACAGGATCACAGATGTAAGAATGCAGCAATCTGTTATATATTTCCAAAAATTACAAAAACAATGAGATAGCATTATGTCACAATATTGTTGTATTTGGAAGAATGCCCATAAAATGCTCAAATTGTTTAATAAGTTGGAGAATGAAGAAATTTAATTTGAAACTCAGAACCCTGAAGCTAACTAAAAAAAAAACAACAGTTAATCGATGCATAAATGAGCAAACGTGGACTGAGTTCTCAGTGGATAGGCAATGGCTAAGAAGTATGAAACATCTTAATCAATCACAACACTCATTCAGTCACCTCTCCGACAATAATCAAACAGGAAAACGTGACAATGGGTGGCGCTGCCTGATTCCAGGACTGTTCGGGAAACTTTCTGATTCCCACCCGTTTACACAGACTGCACTAACGCTGGTAATGGAGAGCTGTCGCATCCAATTACAGGTTTCGTTGCAAAATCCAATTTTGGAGAGTACATCCAACGAGTTTGTATACAATTTCCTGAAAATGGCCTTTTCCTGGTCCAGGCTGGGAAGGTAGATTGCCAACCTCACTGTCTCACACATAGACAATTACATCGCTGAGGAGTGCGAGACACTGAGACATCGTTCTGCCAAGTACACCACAGGCTTTGTCTGGGTGAATAATTGATCCCACCCAGCAGACCTGACGTAGTTGGCGATAATCTCAGGCAGGATTCTGTAAATTGAATTTTGCCGTGAAACCGGTCGTCAATCCTCCCTGTGCCCCTTCTAACTGTAGATGAGAGGGATGATAACATTCCTGTTGTATTCACACAGGCGACCTGTTCAAAGCATACAGTTATCCACTTCCAGAGGTCCAGGCCAATCAAGTGCCACAGAGGTGAAAACAACTCAGTTGGGCAGCCATCACTTCAGGAAGTTGTACGCTTTCCTAAGGACTTCAGGGTGTTGGTCAGCTTCTACAGAGGTAACGGCTGATCCAGACTCTCCCGTATGCTTTGTCTAAGACCTCTGCGGTACAGGACAGGAACAACTGTGTGGCCGCGCTATCTGTGCACTTCTTATCATACCGACTGGCAAAAAGGGATTTGCTGATCTTCAGAATGTTCTTCCCGGTGGTCGTGGTGTCAGTAGAAACCCTTTTAATCCAGACTGATCGGACAATTCGCCACAAGGCGTGGCTCCACAAACAAAAAAAAAAAGATTGTTTGGTCTGTTATTTTACCCACAAGCTGTACCAAAGGCCACAAGATACTCTCAGCAAACAGTTCCCAGTTCACAGCTCGAAGCTCATTTGATTAAAAGAATGCAAATAACAAAAAGTCAGTGAAGGGCCTATCACCTCTGCTCCCCATCATTTCTGGTGTAGTGTTCACCTTCTCCTTTGTACAGTCCCCGTGGGTATATGAACAGCAAGAGTTTGGAGGGACAGAGGTCAAATGAGACAATTTAGTATATCTGATTGGCATGGATGAGTTTGAATTGATTCAACTTGATTGGTTTATTGTGGCGTGTACGGAAATGCACTGAAAAGCCTTGTTTATGAGCAGGTCAGGGAGATCACACGAAGCAATGATGTCCTGAACAAAAGATGTTGACAGAGGCATGCAGGTTACATTGCGCAGGGCGCACAAGAGAGGTCAGCGTTAGAAAGATCAGCATTACTTGAGTCAAGAGAGTCCATTCAGTAGTCTAATAACGTTTGGGCAGAAGATGTTCCTGAACCTGTTTGTTTATGTTCAGGTTTCTGTACCTTCTGCCTGACGGAAGAATTTGTTGGCTATCATTACCGAGGTGGCAGGGTTCCAATGGAGTCCATCGATGGAAGTTTGGCTCGCGTGATGGCCTGGGTTGTCAGGATGTCTGACTGGGATGTGAGCAAGGCTCATTTGTACCAGAAACTTGGCTGTCAGTGCTACTTTCCGCTTAGTGTCCATCACTCGCTACATTTTCCTAAACAGCATATCTGGTTAAAATACACATGGCCACATTAGACTCCTGCGCTAACTATACCCCTCTCCTGCCTTTCCAAATGATAACACATCTGCTTGATCGTGTCAGCTTTTGTTCACTCGCTCCTTTCGCTGCCAACCATCAAACCCCTGACTTCTTGAAAATTCCTCATTGTCTCTAAATGCTGCTCCAACCAATCCATGCGATATGATCGGTCTTGCATCAAACATATTTACTGGATACATAATCATCAGAACTTGGAAGCTCTCCCTCATCTCCCACATCTAACAGGTAGAGGACATCACTTCACTAAAGGCCATCTTCACACCCTAATAATCTGCACGCCCAGAAGATACCACAGCCTTACAGCACTAAACGAATGTGCTCACGGCTGTTGCAGTGCCTATGCTTTATACTTTTTCATTTTAATCAAGTGACAGATCTCAATCAAGCCTATAACCAAAAAGAAACCACGCTACTCAATATTGTAGATTTACATAAAAAACTAAGCAAGACAACACTTAAAAATCATAAATGTTCCTACTCCTGTGCTGTGAACTCTCCCACACAAGCTCCTCCTTATTTGCATTTTGTTGCTTTGATTTTTTTTCCCTAAATTTCCAAAACAATGCAACAGCTCATAAAATAATAATTACTATTCCCGAAATTTGTGGAAGTCTGCGCTGACACCTAAAATACCCCAAATATTGGAGCATCTCTCACAGCCACAATCATTTCCCGTCCTCGAAATAGGATTACCTCGAATCGTCTGGTCACTATATTACAAAAATATGAGTTGTTGCACTTGAGAAGATGTGATTGTCTGGCGGACATTGCTAACAGAGCTGAGAATGGTTTGTTTCATCATTCAAGGTGCAAACCACAATCTGACGTATCTCTGTGATGATAAACTAAGGATCTGTTAACTCATTGAATCCCACACATTTTGTTTTGGAAAGTGATCTATTTCTTGTTAAGTGTAGCAACTGCTCTAATTTGACTGACATTCAGTCAGCAAATAATGGAAATGCAAATAGGGAGATATGACTTTTTACTGTATTCTCTGCTATAGCTGACTCAAATTGTTTTGGAATGTGCTTGTTGATATTTTATGAATAAACTGCACAATACAAAACAAAACAGGCAGAATACTACTGCAATTAGTGAATCGAGCAGCTCCAATCCATTGCACAATATGATATGATAAAAAAATCACATCTCGCTGACTCTCTATTATGTTATATCAAGTCAGAAGCAATTAACCTTTAAATTGATAATCCAATGAAGGGTTCATGTCCGATATGTCGATTCTCCTGCTCATCGGATACTGCCTGACTTGCTGTGCCTTTCCAGCATCAGACTCTCGACTCTGATCTTTAGCATCTGCAGTTATCAATTACTCCTCGGTGATGACCAGTAATTTGCACTAAGCCGCATTTGTGTGAACCAGCCAGTGTCTCATGTAGTTCCACTGTTACAGATCTGGCAGGGGCTGAGGGAATTTGTTTTGCATTGGATCTGGTGCTGAGTGAGAGATAGTAACTTTGAGAGGGGTAATGTGGAATTACATCTCATTGTGCATGCCTGGTCAGTGTCTGGGCCATGTCATCGATCTGGACGAATGTCGTTGGTGCGCAATGTATTTGAAGAGTGGGGTTAGTCTATCAGTTCCTCGGGAGTTAGTCTGGTGTTTAGTCGCCTCACTTCTATTCCAGCACAAGCTGATTAATTACAGAACACGCCAGATCCTCGTCAGAAATCCAACTTGATGGATGATGACCTTATTTGTTTTAATTGAACAAAGTGATTTCTTGTTGAAAGTAAACACACAATGCTGCAAATATTGTTTCCTAATCAAAACAGAAGTTTATTCCAAAAGAAATGACGACAAACCAGAATAAACCAAACTTCGCACCTATAACACAGAGTCAAAAGCAATGAACACGCAGTATATTTCATAACTCTCTTTAATCTCAAAACAATGTATCAATGAATCAAAAGGACACGATTTTTATCTATTCTACATAACACGACTCACAGTGCCGTTCCAAAAAAAATAATTACCATAATGGGCGGCATTGTGGCACAGTGGTTAGCACTACTGCCTCACAGCGCCAGAGACCTGGCTTCAATTCCCTCCTCAGACAACTGACTGTGTGGAGTTTGCATATTCTCCAAGTCTCTGCGTGGGTTTCCTCTGGGTGCTCCGGTTTCCTCCCACAATCCAAAAATGTGCAGGTTAGGTTGGTTGGCCATGCTAAATTACACCATAGACTTAGTTTAAGGGCAATGCAGGATAACTATGTCCCGTGGTAAAGCAAAGTATAGGAAGGACACGATTTGTGAACCATGGATGACATGAGAAATTGTACAACTCGCCAAGAGGAAAAGGGAAGCGTCGAGGCAGTTAAGAAAAGAACGGGCCCTGGCCGAATGTCAGAAGAGTAGGACAAGTCTTATACAATCAAGGGTATTCGGGGTCATGAAATAGCTTTAGCAAGCAGAATTAGGGACAATCCCAAAGTACGTTATTCTTAGAGAAGAAGCAAGCACGTAACTAGAGAAAGGGTTCGTCCACTAAAAGATAATGAAGGAAGGCTGTGTGCCAAACCTGAGAGAATGGGTGAGACTTTGAATGATTGCTTTGCATCAGTGTTCACTGAGGAGAGGAACATGATGAATCTTGAGATTACAGATAGAAGTTTGATTAGTCTGGAGCAATTGGCATAAGTAGGGAAGATGTGTTGGGTAGGCTGGAGGTTATTAAGGTGGACAAATCGCAAGGATCGGATGGGATCTATCCCACGTTCCTGAGGGAGGCGAGAGAGGAAATAGCTGGAGCCGTGACAGATACCTTTGGGGCATTATGAAATACAGGTGAGGTGATGGAGGACTGGAGGGTTGCTCATGTTGTCCCTCTGCACAAGAAGTTTAGTAGGGATATTCCGGGTAACTACAGACCAGTGAGACTGATGTCGGTGGTGGCGAAGTTGCTGGAGAGATTACTGAGAGATAGGTTCTATTTATATTTTGAAAAGAATGAGCTTGTCAGTGATAGGCAACATGGTTTTGTGCGGGGGTGATCGTGCTTTATCAACTTAATAGAGTTCATTGAGGAAGTCACCAAGTTGTTAGATGAAGGAAGGGCTGCTGATATCATATAATGGACTTTAGTAAGGCGTTTGATAAGGTTCCCCATTGTAGACAAATGGAGAAAGTGAAGTCACGTGGTGAGCAGGGTGTTCCTGCGAGGTGCGGAAACAACTGGTTCAGCAACAGGAGACTGAGAGTAGCAGTTGAAGGGAGTTTTTTGGAATGAGAAACGTGACCAGTGGTGCTCCACAGGGGTCAGTACTGTAGATTTGTAGATTACTTACAGTGTGGGAAACAGGTCCTTCAGCCCAACAAGTCCACACCGACCCTCGGAAGAGAAACGCATCCAGACCCATTACATGTACCCCTTCACTTAATGCTATGGGCAATTTAGCGTTGCCAATTCACCTAACCTGCACATTTTTGGACTGTGGGAGGAAACCGGAGCACCAGGAGGAAACCCACGCAAACACGGCGAGCATGTGCAAACTCCACACAGACTGTTGCCTGAGGCGGGATTATGAACCCGGTCTCTGGCGCTGTGAGGCAGCAGTGCTAACCACTGTGCCACCGTGCCGCCCACTGTTGTTTGTAATATACATAAATGATCTAGAAGAGGGCACTGTTGTTATGATCAGCAAGTTTGCAGATGACACAAAGATTTATGGAGTAGCAGAATGCATAAGCGACTGTCAGAAAATGCAGGAGGATATAGATAGACTGGAGATTTGGGCAGAAAGGTGGCAGATGGCTTTCAATCCAGACAAATGTGAGTTTTAGGCAAGTCTAATTCTAGAGCAAATCATACAATGAATGGAAGAGTTTTACGAAAAGTAGATGGGCAGAGATATCTGGGAGTGCAGGTCCAATGTATCCTGAAGGTTGCTGCAGAGTTGGATAGATTGGTCAAGAAGGCATATAGTATACTTGCCTTCATTGGACGGGGTATAGAATATAAGCACTGGCAAGTCATGTTAAAATTATCCAAGACATTGATTCGGCTGTATTTAACATACTGTGTACAGTTCTGGGCGCCACCTTACCAAAAGGAAGTGGACGCTTTGGAGAGGGTGCAGAGAAGGTTTACGAGGATGTTGCCAGGTATGGAAGGTGCTAGCTATGAAGAGAGGTTGAATAGGTTAGGTTTATGTTCACTAGAAAAAAAGGAGATTGAGGGGGGACTTGACTGAAGTTTACAAAATCATGAAGGGTGTAGACAGGGTGGATAGAGACAAGCTTTTTCCCAGGGTGAAGGATTCAATAACGAGAGGTCACGCTTTCAAGGTGAGAGTTGGAAAGTTTAAGGGGGATACATGCGGCAAGTACTTCACAAAGAGGGTGGTGGGCGTTTGGAACGCGTTGCCATCAGAGGTGGTAGAGGTAGGCATGGTAGATTCGTTTAAGATGCGTCTGGACAAATTCATGAGTTTGTGGAGAGCAGATGGGTACAAATGCTTAGGAATTGACCAACAGGTTTAGACAGTACATTTGGATCGGCTCAGGCTTGGAGGGCCGAAGGGCCTTGTTCTGGGCTGGAAAATTTCTTTGTTCTTTGTATAATATTCACATCAGAATCCCTGTATCTATCACTTGGCTAAATGATTTGTGACTGCCACTTCTAAACTGACACTATAGCAAATGTCTTCCTGGGACTACGGTATACCTGAGTGTCAATGTACTCTGCTTTAAACAATCGCTTCAGAGCTTTTCCTTGTCCCAACACTTCTGTATGGGACCCACACAGGAATTTTCATTCCTAGGCAGTCTAATTTATTAAAACTCGCATTTCTTTCACATGAGCACAGATCTACACATCCACTCAGTTCCAGGGTCATAGAGGAACTAAAATAAATTACAAATATAATTGATGTGAAATTAATGCTTTCTCAATTACTTCTTTCTTCTTCAATCGAAAATTCCAGAACTCTACAAAT
>NW_025212944.1:12728-29249 GCF_004010195.1 Chiloscyllium plagiosum
CCCACGTTTCAGATTGATGGTGTTACTGTGTATCTGTGCATTGTGTGTACGTTTATGTGTGCTTTTGTTTGTCAGTATGTTCTTATATCTCACTTTGACTGCATTTCTGTGTCGAGGTATGTGTTCTGCGTGTATATGTACGTGAGTTTGTGGGTGTAGATGTGTTTCTGCATGTACGTGTATGTTTATGTGAGAGTGTGGATGAGTCGACCCTTCACTCTGAGGATGTGCCCTCAGGTCCACGTCTCTCTTATATGTGGAAACAGCATACAAGCAGAAGCTGAAATGGGCGGACTCTTCACAAAAGGAAGTACAATGCTGGTCTCCGGCTGTGAATGACAGTCTCTGGGTTTGCTTAGAATTGGTGAACCGGACCTTGTTTAAGCACTCAGCAGAAAACCTGGATAAGTAAACATCACCATCACGGAATCTTTAGCAAATGCATGGAGAACTGAATATTGAAGAAGTCAATGCGTGTGTTCCCCAAGTGTCGACGTCGTGTTGACCAGGGAAATCCACTCCCAACTGAAGAGCAGACGGGCAACATTCAAGTGGAAAGAGCCAAACCTAGACAGGAATTCAGATCTAACCTCTGCAAGGCCAGCAGAGATGCCAAGAGGGAGTACAAGACCACGTGAAAGGCCCATACAAACTAAACAGACTCCTATGGCAAGGCCTGAAGAAAGTTACAGGATGCCAAATGAAGCAAAGAACAATAGCGGACAAAGACACATCGCTCTCTGAGAAGCTCAATGCTTTCCGTGTGTGGTTCAAAAAGAATGCCAGGGGCGCAGTGACTCCTGTTCCAACAGCCCCTGACACATCTGTCAATCGTTCACGACCGCACATGTCAGAAAAGTTTTCTTGAGAGTCAACCCAAGGAAAGCGGCGGGCCTGGATGCAGTCTCTGGCCATGCACTACGATCCTGTATGGAACCTCTCCCTCCGACAAGTGGAAGTCTCCATCTTCTACAAGGAGACCACCACCATACCTATACCTAAGAAAGCAAATGCAATGTGCCAACTTGTCTTCCCAAATATTTTTGTGTCTTCTGCACATTTGGCAACAGAGCAATCACTTCCTCCGTGCAAGTCCTTCATATAAACATTATCCCATGTTTAACTTGTATAATATACATTATGTATTGTTATATGTTGGTGCTATTTGTGTCTGTGCAAATATTGTTGTGTATTCGAGCTGATTGTGTTTACATGTAATATTATTTTGCATTGGAGCATAAATATTGTTAATATTGGAGATGTTCGAGTTTATATCAAAATATTGTTGCATACTAGAAATGTTCATGTTTGTATGTGCTTCGTGTTGTGTCTTGTAACTTTTCCTATTTATACATCAATACTGTATTAGTTCATATTGAAATTGTGCCATTTTTCTTCCAAACAGTGATACTGTCACTGTCCATGTAGGGGTGCTGCTGAGCTTCACCGGCACTTTGGGACGGATCTGCAATCCCAGCGCCGTCCAGAGGGTCGGCAGCACAGCGCATCAGTGATCCCGTGTTAGCAGTTGTGGGGATTGATCAGGCAGGGGCACGTGATCTCTGGTTATTGTAGAGAGGAAACACAAATTCTGGATGGGCGAGTCGCGGGGGGGAGTGGAGGGCAATAGCTAAAGAGCACTGGGGAATGAAAAAGCGGGAATGAAAAAGCATTGAATTCGGATATAGACAGGGTAAAATTTTGTATTAGGGAGGTAACTCAGTGGAGAATAATGGGGAGAGAATTACATCGGAGAAAGTGAGGACTGCAGATGCTGGAGATCAGAGTTGAAAATGTGTTGCTGGAAAAGCGCAGCAGGTCAGCAGCATCCAAGGAGCGGGAGAATCGACGTTTCGGGCATGAGCACTTCTTCAGGAATTACCTAGACAATAGGAGAGGTTTAAGTGGAGAGTTATAGGGAGAGAGCTGAATACAGGAAAAGGGGAACGGATAAAGACAGAAAAGTTAGGGAAAGTAACTAAAATTAATAGGAGGAGAATTTTATCAGGAATAAGAGGGAGGATCCTGACTACAGGGACACGGAGTGGCTTACGACAGAGGAAGCTGTTGGAATTGTAATGTGGTGAGCTAGATGGATCTCATTGAAGATGAGTTCTCTGATTTGTGCTGACAACCTGGTACAATCAGGGAGTCGTGGCTGACCGGTATGAACAGGAGTGTTGGGGTTACTGTGGACTCTAGGAGCCAGCTTTGTGCGAGCTGAGTCAGTATCATGTACTATGCAAGTGCAATTGCAGTGTGACTTGATAATGGGATCCCACATTTGTGGAACTTTGGATTATATAATAGAGTCATAGGTAGGGTGCTGAATTCAGGGCAGTAAAATGAGTGCTCAGTTCAGGGAAAAATAGCAGGGAGTTAGCACAGAGTAATAGAAAAAATAAATAGAGAGTGATAAGGAGAGTGTTGAATTCAGGACAGCAGGACAGGGTTGAAGATAGGGCAAAGGACAGAGTGTGAAGATCTGATCCGGGTGGGGGAGAGGGGTGCCTCTCTGTTCCGTGATCGGTCAATAAACACGAGAAATTAGTTTGGTTCTTTACGACTTTACATTTTATCGCTCACAGCCTGCACAGATCATTCAGAAACACAGAGCTGAAACACGTCCATGTTCCTCAGAGGAACTGCGCCCATGGCTTAAAAGAAAGACATTTTTATACTTCTCTTAAAGAGATCTGCAGGCCACAATCATACAGTTCATTCAAACAATTACCAATCAATCTAACGATTTTTTGACAGCAACTTAACCCAATATTTCCTGGAAACCAACTTTGCTTTCCAAAACTTAAGCCATTCTTATCTCACGAACCGTGTTTTTTCACATGCACTTGAATGTTAGTTATGATGGCCAGTAGTGTCTTATCTCGTCGAGTTAATTCTGTGCTGTAAAGGAAGCATTGTCTGCTATTCTTTCTTGAGATAGACTGTGGTCAAGTCAGTTATGCAGCTTTATCAGGGTTAAAAGTCATTTTAAGCAGCTTTAAGCAGAATTGGCAATTTGCAAACGAGAAGCCATTTTGTTATGTTGTTCCTATGAAGAAACCATTTTATTTCCACCTAAGTTAGTAAGAATTTATCTTAAGTAGCTCTTTCTGACAACAACTAGTTACCACGGCCTGTTTTCAGTTTTCAGATCCTCATCTCCGCTCTTTGGTCGTTCCATGACCACACCATGTTATGGGAGTGCATAGATGAGATGCTCTGATGATGCCATTAATTTTCTACTCAAGGGCGTTTGCCCGAAACGTCGATTTTCCTGCTCCTTGGATGCTGCTTGATCTGCTGTGCTTTTGCATCACCACTCTGATCTAAACAGATGAGATCAGTCCAATCAATTGGACGATAGAGAATGACATACTTCCTTCATCACCTCCGCCGAACGAGGGGTAGGCAATCGCACGTCCTCATCTTCATTTGGATGGAGAAGAAGCATTTTCTGGGATGAATCGATGTTGTCAACAGAAGTTATTAGCTTAGTAATAATACATTTAATAATAGCGACGCCATCAAAGAGGCAAATTTAAACAATTGCAATATGCACGGCAATACTTATCAACCAGTTGTACCACGAGCTAAAACCAAATCTCTCCATTCTGTGCCTTCCCTCATTTGAGTGAGGAAGGTGTGATTGTTATCTACATGGTTGGTAATATTCTTGATGAGGTCAGTAACCCCAACATGCACTTGCCCTTTTCTATGACGAAAAACCCTACGTTCTTTGGCGAGTAGGTAGTCGAGGGCGTACCGGTTTTGTTGGGAATCTAGGCATAATTCTGAGAGCATGTCTTAAACCCCTGCTAAGGCCAAGGCTGTCTCGTGGCCCAAGAGACTGACACCGCAAATAAGATAATTTCGTTTTAGATAGCTCATCATTTCAGAAGATCCTCCGAAGGAAAAAGTACGAAGAAATGCACAGTCCACAGAGTGAGCTTCAGTGTTGTCCAAAGCCTGAGCACCTCTCCAATGCACACAGAACTCAGATAAAACTGAACGTTTGGCAGGGAAACTCCAACCTCATTCCCAGGTCGTTGACAGGGAACCGTAGTCGGGAAACGTGTCCCGACAGCTATAGCACGGGGAATACCGAATTCACCAAGAACAAGCAAGTTGGTCACTTTGCCTTGGCTGAAAAAATAGTAACCAGGTTTAGTATAGATAATGGAGGGAGATTGCAATAAGAAACAGGCCTGGCTTTGTGACTTCCCCGAATACATGTGCTGTCCATGACTCCAAAGTGTGGTTGTACTGAACGCTGAAGATGAAAGCTGGTCAATGTAAATGTGGTGCGTCCTACGGTAAGAGATGTGGTTATTGTCCCAGACTGGTTCCGTCTATCCAACAATGGGGAAGACGGAGGTGCCATTAGTTTTCTCATAGTGAAGTTTGGTGGTGCTGCTAACCATAGCACAAAAGGCCTGAACACCAGTAATAACAGGGTTACAAAGGCACACTCCTCCCGTAGGCATATGCATGAGATGCGATGCCCCACAGGGGAGCAATCGCCATTGGTACATTTCATCAAGCTGCATGGAATAGCCTTAGACACATTCACATAAGTGTACCCCCATACCGTTCTGTCTTTACAATTATGATAGGCTACAAATGAGCAAGTCCAAAAGCAACAAGCAGGTTAAGCCATAGTCAAAAATATTATGTAGGTGAAAGTGAGGGCTGCAGATGCTGGATGTCAGAGCTGAAAAATGTGTTGCTGGAAAAGCGCAGCAGGTCAGGCAGCATCCAATGAGCAGGAGAATCGACGTTTCGGGCATAAGCCCTTCTTCTCATCAAAAATATTATGTCCAGTAAACGACATAGAAGCAGTCCATACCCCTTTGTTGGGATGGGGGTGGAGAGGAGGGTAAAGTGATCAAATAGACCACTTCATCCCAGCCAAATAATTTATTTTTACTTTGAGGAAACAACCTTTTCATGACAGATAATGTTCTCCCTTTTCTCTTTTCCAACGTGCCAATTTAAACCTCTTTGAATAGGAGCCAGACTTACTCGGCCGCTTGTATCACAACTGAAATCAAACTGGCATGCAACACCTTGACAGGGTAAATACCATTGAGATTTGTCCTGTGAACGAACTGTCCATTCTTCTTGATGCAGTTCATCATTGTGACAATCATTCTTGGCCACGTTCCATGCATCGAAAGAATCAGTCTCTCGGCACAAAAAGACACAGTCTCTGGTTGCTCAAAGTCGCACGGGTAAACCGTCCCTTCTTGAGCACCAATGCCGGATACGACGAAGCCGGATAGCAGGTTAAGTTCGATCTTCATCATCACCCACCTTACATGGGGCTTGTCTGATGACCGTGCAATAAGGGTGTTGCCTGGCGACCTTATCAGCTGCAGTGGTTGTGAGGAGAGCCTGGAAGGGCCCCTTCCATCGAGGTTGTAGGCCATGGCGTGTCCTTCGTAAGAGAGTATAAACCATTCTCTCCTTTCCCAATTGTGTACAAAAATGCATAAAATCAACTAAAATCCGCAGCAACAAAGAAAGAACACAAACTTGTCCAGCAGGTTTCATCCACTTTTCGATTTGAGTATCGTTAAGTACCCAATCTGAGATCAGAAGTTGCGCTCTTCATCAGGGGTTTTTCCCTGTGATTTCTGTACTTTACACATAGCTGGCATGCCTAACCCCATATTGTCTCTTTCTGCGTTTTACCGGGGACCCAAAGTGACCCGAGGTTTGGGGGTAAGGCTGCTGCTTGGCAGCAGCATCCACTTGCCCATTACGTTGGAAACTGTATCAATTACCTTAGGGTGAGTGGAACATCTTGATAACGGACAGATTGATTGGACAAAACAGCATTTCAACGCTGCCCCATGAGTGTTAGAAACATTTTATGTCACCGCAAGGCTCCAAAATATTGGAACACACAAAGAGCACAATGAAGAATCAATGTATATTAGTAGATTTTCGTTTTGCTCGAAAGCAAGCATGCTGATTCCTCACGTTAGCTCCAAGATATCATAAAATACACATCATTCCACAGTGGCCACATTTCCACAGTTATGGCAAGGGCCAGCCATTTGTCCCTGGGAGATTTACTGACTTGTTCTCAGTCTCAAAGGTGTCATACTGGGGTACGCCTGTCCCCATTTCCAGGGTCCCCTCAAGAAAAGGTTGCTAAAAGATGGTCGGTGGGTGGTAGGATACGCCCCCAGTGGGTATCCTGGTCCCAATCAGTCCTGTCAGAGCCGGCACACTGCATTCGGCACCGCGAGGGCACTGGCCATAATCGGTGTTACCTTTAACTTGCATTGTGGTTCAGTCTGTTTATGGGTATCCCAATAGAAAACATCCACTCACCTTATTTGCGACTGGACACTCCTGGACTAGTTCATACTGTTTGCCTGGGTCATGTCAGTGACACCAGGTGGAAAATATTGCAAAGGCACAGGGTTAAACAAAGGTAATTGACCATCTTGATTCTTCTTCAATTGTATACCACATCCATCAGACAGATAGCCTCATACTTCAGTCTTGTAACACAAGCCATTCGTATTCAGGCTACTCCCAGAAGTTTGCTGTGTTTATATCTGTATCACTCTTGAGCAAATTCAGCCTGTTTGTTCTTGCAGTCAGCAGCATGCTCTCTTTCCTGGGATGTGACACAGGCCGCTCATTCCCATATCAGCTATGAAGACTGGATGCTTAATTTTCAACAGAAGGAGAAGTTTGTCATAAAGGGGAGTGTGCAGATGGCAATCAGGAGATCTTAGGGGCTGAGCGGGTATCCAGGGACAAAATCACCATCCTCAAATAGGGTCTGTACGCCAGACATAGGCTGGGGATTCTCAGTAGAATCTACGTTCGTTATTTTACATCGTTGTTGCTTTATCCCTGTTCGTAAATTCCTCAGTCTTAGTGGCCTTACACTGTTTCTCATGTCACTTTTTTATCATCTTATGTCCCTTTTATTTTTTCATCTGCCTCTTCACATCACTTCGCATTTCTTAAGAGTTCCATCTGCTATACATGCATCTATCTCCCAATCACGTGCAAAATTCCTTCAACTGGCCAGTAAGGTATATTTCCACTCTTTAGTTTGCAATACATTAATGCAGCTATGCTTCAAATTAACGATTAAGCACTGAGCCAGGTCACTGACAATGTGTAAAGGAACAAAACCAAGTGATCCTGACAATTAAGCATGCGTTTGTGATTCAGGGCGAATACAATTGATTATATTAAAATAGTAAATAAAATAATCGTTATCTGTAAGTCAGAGCTGAAAATTGAACAAGTGACTAAGACATTTTATAAGTCATTAATATAAACTGGAAATAAATTTATTCAGTATTCAACATATAAGTTGCAAAATATGTAATGTTTCTAAATATGAAATTCATTATAATTACCTGGTTTCAATCCTTTAGGCTCCTTCAGCAACCTGACCAGTCATTGTTCATTTGCAATGCTATAAGCCGTGAAATGACTGCAGCTGCGTTAAAAGGTCTTGTCTACTCACGTGGTAAGAAAAAAATACTCATGCACGAATATTGGCCGAATCCAAAGACACAGGTATTAACCATAGTATGTTAATTTTGTTATATGATTTATCACAACTTTATGTTGAACTTACACTTCAATTGTCATTGAGGAAGGGGAATTGATATCAAATAAAGCTACGACTGGCACACCATAATGCCCAATGAAACACATCAGTCTTAAAATTAAGCAGAAATAAATGAGACTGAAACAATATTTAAATTTTCTAGTATCATCTTCTGAAAAGTATCTTGTTTGTCTGGGACATTTTGGATTTATCTTTAAACTTCCAGTTGTACAAATTTTAACTAAATTAAGTAGGGTTCATGCAACCCCTCCACGCAATGAGCAAATATTAAACTCTGAAGTGATTTTCCTCCATGTTAGGTTTAGATTATAACTGAAATTGAGCAGAGAGCTGCTCTCATCCCGTAACAGTATGATTCTGCACCAGATGCGCAGAATTAGTGTTATTGCTATATTTCCTTCGGTCAATTCTTTCATTAATACTACACGTATGGGTGAGAAGGGTGAAAATGATCTTTGACAGTAGCATGAAATTATGGAGAACTTGAGAGCAAGTTTATACTGATGTCAAATGGTGCAGAATCGAAGGAGAAGACATTTTAAAAAATATATATATATAATGTCGTCTTCCTCTGTATTAAACTGATCTGAAATGAAATACGATCGGCTTTCATGTAAGCACAATAGTGGTTAGTTCGAAACTGACAGTAGGTCAGTCATGGCCGGTAAGAGGAAGAGGGGTTCACATTTCCTTCCATAATCACTGATGAATCCTTAACTTTAAAGGAAATCATGTTAAATTCCCGAAATGCAAATCAAATTTGAAATCGTCCCGGATCTCGAGCTCCAGGGATCAAAATACAAACATTCACCAACAAGTAAATGTGCATCCAAATCACAAAGGTTTAAATTTTCTACAAGCCGCAGGGGATCAGGACTGAGTTTCTCAACCTCTTTCTCTGTCTCTCACTGTCTCTCACTCTCTCTCTTTCTCTCTCTATCTCTCTTTCTCTCTAGTATTGGAATTCCTGGCTATGCCACATAGCAGCTCAACCAAGTATGCGAGAATTGTATCACCGGCCAGCTTTCGTTTCTTTTAACAAAAGCAGCAACCACCTTCTACATTTCATGAACAAACACGAAACTCAAAAACAAACAGAACAAAACCACAGCAGGCAAACAATACAAAGCAGGAAAGCAGGACAAGGTAAGCCGAACAGATAAAACAGAGAAGTAATCAACAAAACGACAATGAACAACAAGACTAATGATTTCTGCAAAACATTTTCGACATTCTAAATTCCAGACAGTTTTGTCATGATATATCGCAAAAATTCTTTGTTTCGTTTTTCACAGAACAATTTGGGAATCCATTTTGACGACCAATTTTGTGTCTTGACTCTATTTCAGGTCCCCGACCTGTAAGTGGGAGTCCCTGACACCCTGGGGTCCCCCGAGCGCTCTGTTTTAATAGTTCCCGATTCTATTCACAGCTCCCCAACCTGTTAGTACGAGTCCCAAACACCCTGGGGTTCACTATCCCAGTCTTTTCAGTCTCCCCGAATCTATTCACAGGTACCAATCTGTTTGTTAGCGTCCCCAACTGCCTAGGGTCTCCAATTCCCTGGGGTCCCACACACCTTTCTTTCAAAGTGTATTCTTACTAGGACCAATCCATCTTGGCTTGCAATGAGATGCTGAGCAGCGAGGGGTCTAGTTAACCACGACTTGAATGACAGGAAAACCAAACGGGAAAAAAATACTCACGTCGGGCTGGCCGATTTATCTGAAGTCAACAGTAGAGGTCTCAAGGCTCTTCCACTGCTGCCCACAATCCGTCCATGCCGAGTCCGAGTCACAGCACCAGATTGAAGATCTGGGCCCCCCTGAGAGATGGGGGATTGTCTTTTCCACGATCGGTCAATGAACATTAGCAATTGAACGTCACACAATTTCCCTCTCCTCACATCTTCCCTTTCCCGCATGCCTTGGCTTTTTCAAGTCAAACAGCGTGGGCTGTTCATCTCCTCACATGAGAGGGGATGAATGGCCTTCTGCTAGTTGCCTTAACCATTTCAAAAATGGTTGAAATTGCCTCCTTCAATTCCTCTGTTACAATTTCAAGAAGGGGCTTTGTTTTTATTCATTCAGGGAATGAGGGCGTCGCTGCTAGGACCAACATTGTCGCTCATCTGTAACTGCCGAGAGGGCAGGTCAGTGTCAACCACGTTGTGTGGGTCTGGAGTACATTATAGGACTGACCAAGAAATGGCAGCAGTTCCCCTCTCAAAAGGACATGAGCGAACCGACAACCTTTGGTCGCTTTAATTCCAGACTTTTGTTGAATTGAAATACCATCTTCTGCTGTGTCCGGGTCCCCAGAACATTACCTGAGAATCTGAGTTGACAGTCCAGTGATAATTCCACTCGGCCATTGGCTCGACCTGATGGAATGCCTGCTCCGGTGTAACAGGATTGGAGAAGGGGCTGAACAAAACCAAACCAACTGCGGATGCTGTAAATAAGAAAAACAACAGCCGTTGCTGTTCATTCAAACAATGCATGATCTGCATCAATATGCACCTCACTCCAGAATGACATCCTGACAACCTACGCCAGTGCATGAGCCAAACCTCTATTGATGGACTCCATTAGACACCTGCTTCCTCGGTAATGATACCCAATAACATTTTCCGTCAGGCAGCAGGTACAGAAACCTGACAATGCACAAACAGGTTCAGGGACAGCTTCTGCCCAGCTGTTATTAGACTATTCAATGGACTCTCTTGACTCAAGTAATGCTGACCTTTCTAACGCTGACCTCTCCTTTACACCCTGTGCAATGTAACCTGTGTGGCTGTGTCAAAATCTTTTGTTCTGTACATCGTTGCTTCGTGTGATATTGCCGTACTGCTCATAAACAAATCTTTTCAGTGCATTTCCATACACGGCACCATACATCAATCCAATTGAATCAAACCAAATTCATCCATGCCGATCAGATATGCTAAATCACATTCAGCCCATGTTCCTCTAAAACCTTTCTGTTCATATACCCACAGGGACTTTACAAAGGAAAAGGTGAACACTACACCAGAAATGATGGGGACCAGAGGTGAAAGAACCTTCACTGACATTTTGTTAGTTGCATCATTTTAACAAAATGTGCTTCGAGCTATGAACTGGGAACTGTTTGCTGAGAATAACTTGAGGACTTTGAGACAGCTAGTGCTAAAAGGAACAGATCAAACAATCTTTGTTTGTTTGTGAAGCCAGGCCTTAGGGCGAATTGTCGGATCAGTCTGGATTAAAAGGGTGTCTACTGACACCACGACCACCGGGAAGAATATCCTGAGTATCAGCAAATTCTTGTCGATGACACCAAGTGAACAGACAGCGCGGCCTCCCATTTGGTCCTCACTCTGTCACGGAGGGATTAGACGACAGCAGACAGGAGAATCTGCACCAGCCGTTCCCTCTGTCAAAGCTGACCAACACCGTCAAGTCCTTAGAAAAGAGTACAACTTCTCGAGGCGATGGCTTTTCACGTGAGTTGTTTTCACCTCTGTGGAAATTGATCGTCCTGGACCTGCTGGAAGTGGATAACTGTCTGCTTCGGGGTAGCCTTTGTGAATACAACAGCAAAGTTATCATCCCTCTCATCTACAGTTAGAAGGAGGAATACCGCGGGCTGACGACTGGTTTCCCTGCTCCATGCAGTTTACAGAATCCTGCCTGAGATCATTGCCATCTAGGTCAAGTCTCCTGTGTGATCAATGATTCACCCTGACCAAACCTGTGCTGTAATGTCTCCCACTCGTCAGCGATGTAATTTTCGACATGTGGGATAGTGAGGTTGTAAACCTGCCTTACCAGCCTGGATCAGGAGAAGGCCATTGACAGGAATCACACACCAGAACAAGGAGCGTACTCTTCAAAATTGGCTTTGGGAACGAGACCTGCAATTGGATGCGACTGCTCTGCATCAACAGCGTTAGTGCAGTCTGAGGAAGTGGGTGGGAACCAGAAAGTTTCCCAAACAGTCCTGGGATCAGGCAGCGCCGCCTATTGTCACCTTTCCTGTTTGATGATTGTCCAAGAGGTGACTGAATTAGCGTTGTGATTCATTAAGATGTTTCATACTCTTTAGCCATTGCCTATTTACCGAGATCTCAGTCCACGTTTGCCCATTTATGCATCAATTCCTTGTTGTTCTTTTTAGTTAGCTTCAGGGCTCTGAGTTTCATATTCAATTTCTTCATTCTCCAACTTCATAAACAATTTGAGCATTGTATGGGTCATTCTTCACAAATACAATAATGTTGTGACATAATGCTATCTCATTGTGTTCGTAATTTTTGGAAAATATATAACAGATTGCTGCATGCTTACATCTGTGCTCCTGTGTCAATCCAATGCGGCTGGATGGTATAAACTAGTCCTTTCAATGTGCATTCTGGATTCAGGTACTTGGGCGGTAGTGAACAGTTCAAATATTTGATTTATTGTTTCAGTCTGTTTCTGAACAAATACTTCGCACATCATCATGAAGACAAAATTTTAAAAATATGTTTAGATAGTTACTATGTTATTTAACAAATATGTTATTGAGGATCCCCCGAAAATGAAAAAATGAATAGTAAAGTGCTGGAAATAACCCTGTCCCTCGATCTGTGAGGCAGTGGAATTATCACTGGACTGTCAACTCAGAGTCTCAGGTAATGTTCTGGGGACCCGGACACAGCAGAAGATGGTATTTCAATTTAGCAAAAGTCTGGAATAAAAGAGACCAAAGGTTGTCGGTTCGCTCACATCCTTTTGAGAGGGGAACTGCTGTCATTTCTTGGTCAGTACTATAATGTACTCCAGACCCACACAACGTGGTTGACACTGACCTGCCCTCTCGGCAATTACGGATGAGCGAAAATGTTGGTCCTAGCAGCGACGCCCTCATTCCCTGAATGAATAAAAACAAAGCCCCTTCTTGGAACTGCAACAGAGGAATTGAAGGAGGCAATTTCAACCATTTTTGAAATGGTTAAGGTAACCAGCAGAAGGCCATTCATCCCCTCTCATGTGAGGAGATGAACAGCCCACGCTGTTTGACTTGAAAAAGTCAAGGCATGCGGGAAAGGGAAGATGTGAGGAGAGGAAAATTGTGTGAAGTTCAATTGCAAATGTTCATTGACTGATCGTAGAACAGACAATCCACCCATCTCTCAAGGGGGCCCAGATCTTCAATCTGGTGCTGTGACTCGGACTCGGCATGGACGGATTGTGGGCAGCAGTGGAAGAGCCTTGAGACCTCTACTGTTGACTTCAGATAAATCGGCCAGCCAGAGGTGAGTATTTTTTCCCGTTTGGTTTTCCTGTCATTCAAGTCGTGGTTAATTAGACCCCTCGCTGCTCAGCATCTCATTGTAGGCCAAGAAGGATTGGTCCTAGTAAGAAAACATTTTGAAAGAAAGGTGTGTGGGATCCCAGGGAATTGGGGACACTAAGGAGTTGGGGACTCTAACAAACAGGTTGGAACGTTGAATAAATTCGGGGAGACTGAAAAGACTGGCATAGTAAACCCCAGGGAGTTTGGGAATCGTACTATCAGGTTGGGGACCTGTGAATAGAGTCGGGGACTCTAAAAAGAGAGCGCTCGGGGGACCCCAGGGTGTCAGGGACTCCCACTTACAGGTCGGGGACCTGAAGATAGAGTCAAGACACAGACTTGGTCAGATTGGTGTCGTCAAAATGGATTCCCAAATTGCTCTGTGAAAAACGAAACAAAGAATTTTTGCGATATATCGTGACAAAACTGTCTGGCTTTTAGAATGTCGAAAATGTTTTGCAGAACTCATTAGTCCAGTTGTTCATTGTCGTTTTGTTGATTACTGAAAGCTTTAGGTCGAGATTATCTTCTCTGTTTTATCTGTTCGGCTTACCTTGTCCTGCTTTGCTGCTTTGTATTGTTTGCCTGCTGTGGCTTTGTTCTGTTTGTTTTGGAGTTTGTTGTTTGTTCATGAAATATAGAGGGTGGTTGCTGCTTTTGTTAAAAGAAACGAAAGCTGGCCGGTGATACAATTCTCGCATACTTGGTTGAGCAGCTATTTGGCATAGCCAGGAATCCCAATACTAGAGAGAAAGAGAGAGAGAGAGAAAGAGAGAGAGTGAGAGACAGTGAGAGACAGAGAAAGAGGGAGAGAAACTCAGTCCTGATTCCCTGCGGCTTGTAGAAAATTTAAACCTTTGTGATTTGGATGCACATTTACTTGTTGGTGAATGTTTGTATTTTGATCCCTGGAGCTCGAGATCCGGGACTATTTCAAATTTGATTTGCATTTCGGGAATTTAACATGATTTCCTTTAAAGTTAAGGATTCATCAGTGATTATGGAAGGAAATATGAACCCCTCTTCCTCTTACCGGCCATGACTGCCCTACTGTCAGTTTTTAACTAACCACTATTGTACTTACATGAAAGCCGATCTTATTTCATTTTAGATCAGTTTAAGACAGAGGAAGACGACATTATATATTTTTTTAAAAAATGTCTTCTCCGTTGATTCTGCACCATTTGACGTCAGTATAAACTTGCTCTCAAGTTCTCCATAATTTCATGCTACTGTCAAAGATCATTTTCACCCTTCTCACCCATACGTGTAGTACTAAGGAAAGAATTGACCGAAGGAAGTATAGCAATAACACTAAATCTGCGCCTCTGGTGCAGAATCATACTGTTACGGGATGAGAGCAGCTCTCTGCTCAACTTCAGTTTTAATCTAAACCTAACATGGAGGAAAATCACTTCAGACTTTAACATTTGCTCATTGTGTGGAGGAGTTGCATGAACCCTACTTAATTTAGTTAAAATTTGTGAAACTGGAAGTATAAAGATAAATCCAAAATGTCCCAGACAAACAAGATACTTTTCAGAAGATGATACTAGAAAATGTAAATATTGTTTCAGTCTCATTTGTTTCGGCTTAATTTTAAGACTGATGTGTTTCATTGGGAATTAAGGTGTGCCAGTCGTAGCTTTATTTGATATCAATTCCCCTTCCTCAATGACAATTGAAGTTTTAGTTCAACATTAAGTTGTGATAAATCATGTCACAAAATTAACATCCTATGGTTAATACCTGTGTCTTTGGATTCGGCCAATATTCGTGCATGAGAATTTTTTTCTTACCACGTGAGTAGACAAGACCTTTTAACGCAGCTGCAGTCATTTCACGGCTTATAGCATTGCAAATGAACAATGACTGGTCAGGTCAGCTGAAGGAGCCTAAAGGATTGAAACCAGATAATTATAATGAATTTCATATTTAGAAACATTCCATATTTTGCAATTTATATGTTGAATACTGAATAAATTAATTTCCAGTTTATATTGATGACTTATAAAATGTCTTAGTCACTTGTTCAATTTTCAGCTCTGACTTACAGATAACGATTATTTTATTTACTATTTTAATATCATCAATTGTATTCGCCCTGAATCACAAACGCATGCTTAATTGTCAGCATCACTTGGTTTTGTTCCATTACACATTGTCAGTGACCTGTCTCAGTGCTTAATCGTTAATTTGAAGCATAGCTGCATTAATGTATTGCAAACTAAAGAGTAGAAATATACCATACTGGCCAGTTGAAGGAATTTTGCACGTGATTGGGAGATAGATGCATGGAAAGCAGATGGAACTCTTAAGAACTGCGAAGTGTTGTGAATAGGTAGATGAAAATATAAAAGGGACATGAGATGGTAAAAAAGGGACATGAGACGCAGTGTAAGGCCAGTAAGACTGAGGAATTTACGAACAGGGATAAAGCAACAACGATGTAAAATAATGAACCTAGATTCTACTCAGTGTCCCCAGCCAATGTCTGGCGTACTGACACTATTTGAGGATGGTGATTTTGTCCCTGGATACCCGCTCAGCCCCTAACATCTCCTGATTGCCATCTGCACACTCCCCTTTATGACAAACTTCTCCTTCTGTTGAAAATTAAGCATCCAGTCTTCATACCTGATATGGGGATGAGTGGCCTGTGTCACATCCCAGGAAAGAGAGCATGCCGCTGACCGCAAGAACAAACAGGCCGAATTTGCTCAAGAGTGATACAGATATAAACACAGCAAACTTCTGGGAGTAGCCTGAATACGAATGGCTTGTGTTACAAGACTGAAGTATGTGGCTATCTGTCTGATGGATGTGGTATACAATTGAAAAATAATCAAGATGCTCAATCACCTTTGTTTAACCCTATGCCTTTGCAATATTTTCCACCTGGTGTCACTGACATGATCCAGGCAAACAGTATGAATAAGTCCAGGAATGACCAGTCGCAAATAAGGTGAGTGTATGTTTTCTATTGGGATACCCATAAACAGACTGAACCGCAATGCAAGTTAAAGGTAAAACCGATTATGTCCAGTGCCCTCGCGGTCCCGAATGCAGTGTGCCGGCTCTGACAGGACTGATTGGGACCAGGATACCCACTGTGGGCGTAACCTACCACCCACCGACCACCTTTTAGCAACCTTTTCCTGAGGGGACCCTGGAAATGGGGACAGGCGTACCCCAGTATGACACCTTTGAGACTGAGAACAAGTCAGTAAATCCCCCAGGGACAAGTGGCTGGCCCTTGCCTTAACTGCGGAAATGTGGCCACTGGGGAATGATGTGTATTTTATGCTATCTTGGAGCTAACGTGGGGAATCGGCATGCTTGCGTTCGAGCAAAACGAAAATCTACTAATATACACTGATTCTTCATTGTGCTCTTTGTGTGTTCCAATATTTTGGAGCCTTGCGGGGACATAAAATATTTCTAACACTCATGGGGTGGTGTTGTAATGCTGTTTTGTCCAATCAATCTGTCCAGAATGATGTGTATTTTATGCTATCTTGGAGCTAACGTGGGGAATCGGCATGCTTGCGTTCGAGCAATACGAAAATCTACTAATCTACATT
>NW_025212944.1:29263-29657 GCF_004010195.1 Chiloscyllium plagiosum
CTTGCGGGGACATAAAATATTTCTAACACTCATGGGGCGGCGTTGTAATGCTGTTTTGTCCAATCAACCAGTCCGTTATCAAGATGTTCCACTCACCCTAAGGTAATTGATACAGTTTCCAACGTAATGGGCAAGTCGATGCTGCTGCCAAGCAGCCAGCCTTACCCCCAAACCTCGGGTCACTTTGTGTCCCCGGTAAAACGCAGAAAGAGACAATATGGGGTTAGGCATGCCAGCTATGTGTAAAGTACAGAAATCACAGGGAAAAACCCCTGATGAAGAGCGCAACTTATGACCTCAGATTGGGTACTTAACGATACTCAAATCGAAATGTGTGTGAAACCTGCTGGACAAGTTTGTATTCTTTCTTTGTTGCTGCCTATTTTAGTTGATT
>NW_025212945.1:0-3931 GCF_004010195.1 Chiloscyllium plagiosum
GACATCTCGTCCGGGTTTATAGATCAATGCACTGCTGATTTCTGCACAGCTCCCCGTCCTGGACAGATATCTCGTCTAGGTTTATAGATCAATGCACTGCTGATTTCTGCACAGCTCCCCGTCCTGGACAGATATCTAGTCTGGGTTTATAGATCAATGCACTGCTGATTTCTGCACAGCTCCCCGTCCTGGACAGATATCTAGTCTGGGTTTATAGATCAATGCACTGCTTGGTCTACACAGCTCCCCGTATTCCTGTGTAGCAGCTTTGAAATGCTGAATGTTCCCTTCCATTTCCTGTGTAACAGGTATGAGAGATTAAAAGATCTGCTCCAATCGCTGAGTAACAGCCTCCAATGGCTGAATGGCCTCATTCTGTTCCTGTTTAAAACTCTTGATGGGCTGAATAGCCTGCTTCAGTATTGGTGCATTTGTGAATGGAACTGAATATTGTGAAACCATCAGTGAACAGCCCACTTCTGACTTTATGATGGAGGGAAGGCCATTGATGCTGCAGCTGTTAATAGCCCACAGTGCCTCATGGATGGCCAGTTTCCATGTGCTCAGTCCTTTAGAAGTATGTCCTACTTCACAGGAGGGAGTGCCACATAACATAGTGAGCAGTACGCCTAATATGATTTATCTCTCCATCCCGGAGGCTTTCAGCCTCATTCGTGATGAAGGTCTGCTGCCCGAAACGGTGATTTTCCTGATCCTCGGATGCTGCCTGACCTGCTGTGCTTTTCCAGCAACACACTAATCTTGAGTATGTCAAATATGAGGCTGACACTTTCCCTACACCAGGACTGTATGCTGGCTGCACCTACAGATACTGTCAGGGACAGATCCCTCTGGGACAAGGAGTTTGGTGAGAATGTTTCCCCGAGTCTGGCTGTTGTGTATTGAGGCCTCTCCCTGCTCAGTCACTGGTGGGCCTTTGGCACACTCTTGGTGATGGACATTGAAGTCCCACACCCAGAGGACAGTCTGTGTCCTTGTCACCCTCAGTGCTTTCTCTGATTTGTTTCCAAAATCGAGGGGAACTGAGTTATCACCGAGAGGAGGAGTGAGGGGCAGGAGATAACCATCCTCAGGCGATTTCCTTGACCACGTGTAATCTGTTACCATGAGATTTCCTGGGTTCTGGAATCAATGTTGGGGAATTGCAGGGTAACTCCTTCCCTAACTATCCCAGGGTGTCCTCACCAGTGGTGGGTCTGTCCTGCCGGTGGGACAGAATATCCCCAGGGATGGTGATGGGGCTTCATGAAACATTATGGGTGAGCACGGTGGCTCAGTGGTTAGCACTGTTGCCTCACAGCGCCAGAGACCAGGGTTCAATTCCAGCCTCAGGTGACTGACTCTGTTGAGTTTGCACATTCTCCCTGTGTCTGCGTGGGTTTCCTCCGGGTGCTCCGGTTTCCTCCCACAGTCCAAAGATGTGCAGGTGAATTGGCCATGCTAAATTGTCCATAGTGTTAGGTGAAGGAGTAAATGTAGTGGAATGGGTCTGGGTGGGTTGTGCTTCGGCGGGTCGGTGTGGACTTGTTGGGCTGAAGGGCCTGTTTCCACACTGCAAGTAATCTAATATAATCTAATCTAAATTACCCATCAGGCCTGATCCTGTGTTTATGACGGTGTCGGATTGTTTCCTGACTGGGAGTGTGGTGCTGAAAAAAGCAGCATCCGAAGTGCAGGGGAATGAACGTTTCAGGCATAAACGCTTCATCACGAATGAGGCTTGTGGGCCGGGGAGCTGAGAGATAAATGGGAGGGGGCTGGTCCTGGGGGGAAGGGAGCTGGGAATCTGATCGGTAGATGGAGGTGGGGGAGAAGTGATAGGTCAGAGATGAGTGTGGTGTGGATTGGGGGGGAAAGGTCAAGGTGTTCCCCGGAACGTTCTGTCCCCAACATTCTATAACCGACATTCCCCAGAACGTTCTGTCCCTGACGTTGTTTGTGAACGGCCCGACGTCAGTGAATTGAACAAACGATAAGATCCCGAGGGAAGAGATCCCGTTCCAGGGAGAAGGAGACACTGTTCTGAAGGCCCCTCAGGCAGTTAAAGGGGTGAATACGTTTTCCCTGCATTTACATTTCTTCACGACACAGGATCGACCACAATTTAGACCAAAACACAGGAAATTCCCAAACTCCGTGTGTCTTCAGGAAACTGGGAGAGAATCCTTCAGGACAGCAACGTTTCCACCCTCCGTATTAGGAACTGGGAAGGAGTGACCTGTATCTGCGCTCGAGTGATCGAGTGTGTGGGAATGTTCAAGAAACCATCTGTTCTGATGGATGTGTCTCTGTATGTTTGGGGAGAGAGGGTTTCTTGTGGTTTATGTCACATTTTTGTCAGGAATTCAGACCTTCCCATTTGTTATTCCAGCTCCAATTATTTTAATAAATCACTGAATACAAGGATACATTTTAAAATCTCACTGGGTCCCCAATCAAACGTGTCCCTTTGCCTCCAGGCTGATGGATAATGGGTTTGTTTTCCTTCCTCACAGTTAATGTAGTGACCATCTATGTCCTGCTTTATAAAGATTGTGGATTGTCTCCATGTGTCAGACGTTACCTGGGGGCCATGGCAGCGGCGGATCTCCTGGTCATTATCCTCGACCTGATCCTGAGACACATTCCCATTGTTTATCGGGAACAGTTTTATTTCCTGAGGCACTCCGTCCCCGTGTGTAATATCCACGCCGTCCTGCTTTATGCAGCCACTGACTGCTCTGTCTGGTTCACCGTCACTTTCACCTTTGATCGGTTTGTGGCCATTTGTTGCCAGAAGCTGAAAAGTAAATATTGCAATGAGAAAACGGCGGCTGTGGTTCTGGGAGCAGTGACTGTGCTGAGCTGTTTAAAGAACATTTCCTGGTATTTTATGCTCACGGCTCGGTATTGGCTGGTGAACTTCCCCGGGTTTTGTGATGTAACAGCCGCTGTTCGATTATCCAGTGTCTGGGTCACAATGGAGTCCCTCCACTACATTCTAACCCCGGGTGTCCCATTTCTCCTGATTCTGCTGCTCAATGTTCTCACCGTCAGACACATTTTAGTGACCAGCAGAGCCCGCAGGAGACTCCGCGCTCACGCCAACGGGGACGCTCAGTCTGACACAGAAATGAGAAACCGAACAAAATCCATCATTTTACTGTTTGTGATCTCGGCCAATTTCATCATGGTATGGTCAACGTTCATGCTGTATTTTATATGGAAACGGATGTGTTGGATTGTGGATACCCCTCTGTATCTCCATCTTTTTGTTCAGGAATTGGGCTTCATGCTGCAGCTCCTCAGTTGCTGCACAAACACCGCGATTTATGCCGTGACCCAGACTAAGTTCAGGCAGCAGCTGAAGAATGTACTGAAATATCCCTTCACCCAAATCCATCCATCAATCAAATTCCCTCATTAATCAATCCATCCTGGATTTTCTCATTTCAGTTCAGTGTTTCAGTGATGGAGCAGCCTGTCGCTATGGTAACAGACTGAGGGTAGCGCTGGTTTGTCCCATCCTTATCCCACAGCGGGGTTACAGGGACACATTTCAATGTTTCACACAACTCAGGGACCTGTGAGAAAAGGCACCATCCCACTGACTGTACCCATCACTGCCATTTGTAAACAATGAAAATGTTGATTAAAGCGTGCCGAGCAGCAGAGTGAACGATGTTGTTGTGTGTCTTTGTGTTGGAGAAGCTGAGCTGGAGAGAGACAGACTCCGCCCCAAGTCCTGGTCCTTAGGCAAGGGGAGGGCACTGCGCCCTGAGTTCAGGAGCTGGGTTTAACTCCCTCTGACATCCCCACTCCAACCTGGACTCCCCATTTCCTCTCCCCTACTCTTTCTCATCACTTCTCTCCCTCTCTCTCTCTTTCTCTGCACACTGTCTCTTTCTCACCACCTCTCCCTTTCACTCTC
>NW_025212945.1:7821-10280 GCF_004010195.1 Chiloscyllium plagiosum
CTCCATCCCGACTCTCCCTTTCCTTTCTGAATTCCTTATATTTGGTGTCCCTCAAGGATCTCGCCTTGGTCCGTCCTGTTTCTCACCTCCATACTGCCAGGAGGTGACATCGTCCAAAAGCACCGTGTTAGGTTTTACATGTACACTGACAATGCCCAGCTCTCCCTCCCCATCATCCCTCTCCATTACTCAGTTATCAAACTGCTCATCATGCTCCCACTACGCGATTGGCTGCAATTTCCTACAACGGACCGTTGCAATGATTAAACCCATTGCCTTCAGTTGCTATTACAAATTACTTTCCCTTACTGCTGAGCCCCTCCCTCTCCCTGGGAACTGTCTGAGGCAGAACCGCACTCTTCACAATATTGCTCTCATATCTGACCCCAAGGTGACCTTCTGATCAGACATCTACACAATCACAAACACCAGGAATTCCAATGTCTTAAAATGTTGCTGATCTCCACCTCATTCCAGCTCCATTAAATGAAACCCCTGATTCATGTCGGTGTTGCCTTAAACTTGACGAATCCAAAACAGAACCCATGATTTTGTGACTGACTCAGAATCTGGTTCCAGACTCCCTCATGATGGGAAACATCCACTCAGTATTTACCCTGTCAAACTCTTTAAGTATCCTGCATGTTACAATGAGATCCCCTTTCATTCTTCCCAAATCCAGTGAGTAGAGTCCCAACGTCTTCAGTCTTTTCTTAAAAAAAAATCCCTGCAAACCAAGGATCATCCCAATCAATTTTCTGTGAAATGCCTCTGATAAAATGGAGTATTTCCTTACAGAAAGGGACCAAAACTTCTGTCATTACTCCAGATGTGGTCTGACTCGCACTTTATAAAGTTACTCTCAGGTATATACTCCAAACAACTTCCTTTAAAGTTGCACAGATGTAGTTGGAAATGCTCAGCAGGTCATGCAGCATCTGTGAAGGAAAATCAGTTAAAGTTTCTGGTCTGGTCACCCTTCCTCAGATACGTTAACTCTAATTTATTTTCGCACCTGCTGTTAGACCTGCTGAGCTTTTCCAGAAACTTCTGTTTCTCTTCCTGGTTTCCAGCATCTTCAGTTGTTTCGGTTTTCACATCCTTTAAACTTGCCATCCATCCTCTAGGATTTGTCATTTCCACATTGGAAAAAGATTCACATTTGTTTGGTCTCCCCTACCCTGGGAAAAAAGAAACCATGACTAGTCAACCTATCATTGCTCCTCATAATTTTATAAAGTTCTATAAAGCCACCTAAAGTGTCCAGTGCTGCAGGGAAATAGCCTCAGCCTATTCAGCCTCTTCCTATGGTTCAAATGTTCCAATACTGGCACCACAAGGTAAAACTTATCTGAACTCTTGCAAGTTTCCCAACTTCTTTCCTGTAACAGGGAGACTGGAATTGAAAGCAGTCTGGGGATTCCAAAAGTGGCTGAGCCAATAAACTGTACAACCGAAACATGATCTCCCAACTCCTATCCTCAATGCACTGCCCAATAACAGCTAACATACCGCACACCACCTTCACCGACCTGTCTACCTTCAACCACACTTTCAAGGAACAATCACCCTACACTGCATGGTCTGTTTGTCTGTCAACACTTCCCAGGAACTTGCCATTAAGAGGTTGAGTCCTATTCTGATAACATCTTTCTGAAATCATGGAGACCACAATTGAATGCAGTATTCTAAAACTGGCCTCACCAATGCCCTATTCAGCCACAACATGACCTCCTAACTCCTATACTCAGTGACAGAATCTCCACAGTGTGGAAGCAGGCCTTTCTGCCCATGACACCATACCAACCATCGGAACAGTATTCCACCCTAACTCTGTAACCTACCATTACCCAAAGCTAATCCATCTAAACTGCATGACTTTGGAATTGTGGGAGGAAATTAAGAGCACCCAGAGGAAGCCCACGCAGACACACGGGGAGAATGTGCAAATACCACACAGACAGTGGAATCAAACCAGAGTCCGTTTATTGACCAGCACATTCCATGAAAGGTCAGTGTCCCAAATGCCACATTCAGCACCTGATCTCCCTGAAACTCCATTTTCCAGGAACTATGCAGTGTTCTGAGCCCTTCAGAGGAAATTAATGTGAGGAGGAGAAAACACGAACAGGGTTGAGTTGTAGATCTAGAAAATAACTCCATCTTCCCCCTCTCTGTTCCCCCCATCTCCCCCCACTCTGTCTGGTTCCCCCCCTCCTGTCAGTCAGTCCTTTGTCGGCTCACCCACCTCGTCGGTCGTCCCTCCCCCGTTGGTCTGTCCCACAATCTGTCGGTCTGTCCCCCCATCTTTTGCCCCCTCGGTCTGTCCCCCCTCTGTCAGTCGCCCCCCTGTCGGTCGCACACCCGTCTCTTTCCCCGCTCCATCGGTTGCCCCGCTTCAGTCTGTTCCCACTCTTTGTCGGTCGCCCCACCAAACGTCGGTCGGTCGCCCCCTCTGG
>NW_025212945.1:10371-12354 GCF_004010195.1 Chiloscyllium plagiosum
GCTCCAGGGAAAACAGCCTATCCAACCCTGGCAACATCCTTGTAATTCTTTTCTGACCTCTTTCAAGTTTGAGAACATCCATCTGATAGGAAGGAGACCAGAATTGCATGGAATATTACAAAAGTTGCCAAATCAATGTCCTAAGTTGCCGCAATATGACCTCCCAACCGCTACACTCAATGCTCTGACCAATAAAGGCAAGCAGACCAACTGCTGCCTTCACAATCCTATCTACTTGCTACTCTACTGTCAAGGAACTATGAACCTGCACTCCAAGGACTCTTTGTTTCGCAGCACTCCCCTGGAACTTACTATAAACTGTATAAGTCCTGCTAAAGTTTGCTTTTCCAAAATGCAGCACCTTGCATTTTTCTGAACTGATCTCCTCAGCCCATTCACCCATCTGATCCAGATCCCCTTGTACTCTGAGGTAATCTTTTCACTGTCTGCTACACCTCCCATTTTGGTGTCATCTGCAAACTTACTAACACTACCTCTTATTTTCACATCCAAATCATGGATATAAATGGCGAAAAGTACTGGATCCAGTACCGATCCTTGTAACATTCCACTGGTCACAGGCCTTCAGCCTGAAAAGCACCCTCTGCCTTTTACTTTCGGACCAGTTCTGTACTCCATGAGATCTAACCTTGCTGACCAGTCTCCCATGAGGAACCTTGTCAAACACGTTACTGAAGTCCATGTAGATCATGTCCATGCTCTGACCTCAGCAATCCTTTTTGTTACTTCTTCAAACAAACTGAGTCAAATTCATGAGATATGATTTCCCATGCACAAAGCTTTTATTAGTATCCAGGATTTAACTCTGTACATTGGGGTCTGCGTTGCCCAGTTATAGGTGATAATATTCTGGATGAAGTTCAAGTACACCAGCATTTTGTCAGTGACTGTGTATTGAGTCTTGTTAATGTCAGCAACACAGTTGAGTTCCTTTTGAAAGGCAGTCCCTGTATCCCTTGCCCACCAGGAAATAGTGGCAATGTCCTTACCTCTGGACCAGGAGGATCAGGATCAGATATGAGGAACAGCATCTTTGAAGACGCTGATTAGTAAACCTGCCCAAGCCACCAGGCCATACTGTCTCCCAGCTGTCCCTGCCTGAGCCTCCAAACAGAACCTTCCTGTAGTTTCTCTCCTGTCAGACTCTCCCATTGCTCAGTTTGTCCAGGATTCCCTCCTGCTGCTGCACTGATCCTGTCGCTCACTGAGCTTTCCATCCCCCAGTGTCCTCCACCTTCATTCATTGTTTACAATCTCATTACCCCAGTTATCCAGCCCCGCCCCTTCCCGTCTATAGAGACTGCTCAGTGGTTAGCACTGCTGCCTCACAGCACCAGGTACCCGGTTTCGATTCCAGCCAAACCCAGAGTTTATGCATTCTCCTCGTGTCTGAGTGGGTTTTCTCCAGGTGCTCCAGTTTCCTCCCCCAACCAAAGATGGGCAGGACAGGTGAATTGGCCATTGTAAATTACCCATAGTATTAGTTACATTAGTCAGGAGTAAATATAGGGTCGGGGAATGGGTCTGTGTAAGTTACTGTTTGGAGGGTCATTATGGACTTGTTTGGCCGAAGGGCCAGTTTCCATATTGGAGGGATTTTGATATATTGGGCAGCAGCTGTCAATCACCCAGGCTCCTGTGTGATCGGGAGCACGTGCTGTAGGAGAGGAGACCAGTGTATGGGCACAGTGCTAGCCAATTGTGGGAGTATGCACAGTGCCTGGGAAGGAGGCTGTGGTTGTGAGGGATTAATCTGTCATGGGCATCTTCCTCCCTCTGGGAGCAGGACCCAGGGGAATGGCCCGTTTCATGGCCCCCTGACGTGATCAGACTATCAGTGGTCCAGCATTTTGCAGAAAGTTATCAGAACTCTTTTGTGAAGATTCAGGGTTTTTATGGAAAGCGACAAGGACGGGCCTGCAATTAGAGTTCTAATTTGGTTCATTTTAGTAAGACGGGTTT
>NW_025212945.1:12467-13570 GCF_004010195.1 Chiloscyllium plagiosum
AGAGGAGAGAGTGTGAGAACTGGGTGTGGAGGAAAGGAGTGAGGAGATTGGTTTGGATTTCAGTTCACAGAATAAAGAAATTGTTTGACTGAGAGTTAAAACTTTGGGGAACAAGAAACTACAATTTAATACTATAATTGTCTTATAAAGATCCCTCCTGTATTAACATGGTGTGTTGTTTTCTCAGTTGTAGGGTACTGAAAGGGTGAATTTGCGGATGAGAAATTCAAGTTGAACTTCATGTTCAGATCTGATAGTTACTTGATCCGTGCCGATCTGAATATCATTGGCTTTTTCATGTGGAAGGAAAGGTGTGTATTCTGTCCGTGGGCGAATATTTCAAATGTCAGTGTGACTGGAAACATTACTGAGGTACAGCCAAGTCCATGTTAGTGTGGTGAAAGAGCTCATTTGTTTTTGAAAGTCTGAAAAATCGTGGCACGTTTCCCAGGAACAATTAAGCCACAGCTTTGCTTTGTAGAAGGACAAGTCTTTCATTATCCATGCAACCAGAAAGAAACAAGGATACCTGCACCATAGGAAACACTATGAAAACCGCATTGTTATAAAGGAGTTCATTCTCGATCATGGATTGTAATCCATTGGCGTTTTCACGTCGGTTCCAGCACCGTGGGAAAATACTGGAAATATGAAGAATGCAGTGTAGGTTTCAGTTATTAAACTGTAAAAAGTGCAGAACAATTTACAAGGATGTTGCCAGGGCTCAGGGGTCTGAGTTATAGGGAGAGGTTGGACAAGCGAGGATTTTTTTGTTTAGAGCAGAGGAAACTGAGGGGGTACTTTTCTAGAAGTGTATAAGAGCATGAGGGGCATGGATAAGGTGAATGCACTCAGTCTTTTTCCCAGAGAATCAAGGACTAGACGGCATCAGTTGAAGGTTAGAGGGGAACGAATAAAAGGGAAGCTGAGGGGCAACTGTTTTACATGGTATGTATATGGAATGAGCTGCCAGTGGAAGTGGTTGAAGTGGGTACACTCACAACAGGTAAAAGACATTTGGACAAATACCTGGATAGGAAAGGGTCAGAAGCAAATGGGCCAAGTGCAGGGAAATGGGGTTAGTGTGGATGGACATTCTGGTC
>NW_025212945.1:13664-15170 GCF_004010195.1 Chiloscyllium plagiosum
AAAAGCACCCTCTGCCTTCTACCTTCGGGCCAGTTCTGTACTCCATGCGATCTAACCTTGCTGACCAGTCTCCCATGAGGAACCTTGTCAAACACGTTACTGAATCCATGTAGATCACGTCCATGCTCTGACCTCAGCAATCCTTTTTGTTACTTCTTCAAAAAAACTGAGTCAAATTCATGAGATATGATTTCCCATGCACAAAGCTGTTATTAGTATCCAGGATTTAACTCTGTACATTGGGGTCTGCGTTGCCCAGTTATAGGTGTTAATATTCTGGATGAAGTTCAAGTACACCAGCATTTTGTCAGTGAGTCTGTATTGAGTCTTGTTAATGTCACCAACACAGGTGAGTTCCTTTTGAAAGGCAGTCCCCGTATCCCTTGCCCACCAGGAAATAGTGGCAGTGTCCTTACCTCTGGACTAGGAGGATCAGACTCAGAGATGAGGAACAGCATCTTTGAAGAGGCTGATTAGTAAACCTGCCCAAGCCACCAGGCCATGCTGTCTCCCAGCTGTCCCTGCCTGAGCCTCTAAACAGAACCTTCCTGTAGTTTCTCTCCTGTCAGACTCTCCCATTGCTCAGTTTGTCCAGGATTCCCTCTTGCTGCTGCACTGATCCTGTTGCTCACTGACCTTTCCATTCCCCAGTGTCCTCCACCTTCATTCATTGTTTACAATCTCATTACCCCAGTTATCCAGCCCCGCCCCTTCCCGTCTATAGAGACTGCTCAGTGGTTAACACTGCTGCCTCACAGCACTAGGTACCCGTTTTCGATTCCGGCCAAACCCAGAGTTTGTGCATTCTCCTCGTGTCTGAGTGGGTTTTCTCCGGGTGCTCCGGTTTCCTCCCCCAACCAAAGATGGGCAGGACAGGTGAATTGGCCATTCTAAATTGCCCATAGTATTAGTTACATTAGTCAGGAGTAAATATAGGGTCGGGGAATGGGTCTGTGTAAGTTACTGTTTGGAGGATCATTACGGACTTGTTTGGCTGAAGGGCCAGTTTCCAGACTGGAGGGAGTTTGATATATTGGGCAGCAGCTGTCAATCACCCAGGCTCCTGTTTGATCGGGAGCACGTGCTGTAGGAGAGGAGACCAGTGTATGGGCACAGTGCTAGCCAATTGTGGGAGTATGCACTGTGCCTGGAAAGGAGGCTGTGGTTGTGAGGGATTAATCTGTCATGGGCATCTTCCTCCCTCTGGGAGCAGGACCCAGGGGAATGGCCGGTTTCCTGGCCCCCTGACATGTGATCAGAGTATCAGTGGTGCAGGATTTTGCAGAAAGTTATCAGAACTCTTTTGTGAAGATTCAGGGTTTTCATGGAAAGCGACAAGGACGGGCCTGCAATTAGAATTCTAATTTGGTTCATTTTAGTAAGACGGGTTTATTGCCAGAGTGTGCAGGAAGCAGTGTATGCAGGATGATTGTCATCAGAGGATTCACCAACTACTGCCCCCCCCCCCCCCCCCCCCCCCCCCCCCCCCCCCCCGCCCCCCCCCCC
>NW_025212945.1:15968-17993 GCF_004010195.1 Chiloscyllium plagiosum
GGGAAGCTGAGGGGCAACTGTTTTACACAGAGAGTGGTATGTATATGGAATGAGCTGCCAGTGGAAGTGGTTGAAGTGGGTACACTCACAACAGGTAAAAGACATTTGGACAAATACCTGGATAGGAAAGGGTCAGAAGCAAATGGGCCAAGTGCAGGGAAATGGGGTTAGTGTGGATGGACATTCTGGTCGGCATGGGCCAGTTTGGGCCAAAGGGCCTCTCTCTGCTGTCAGATTCTATAACTCTAAGTGCATCTGCTATTTCTCCCACTAACTCTGTTGGTATCCTGGGATGTGTTCCATCAGGGCAATGAGACTTGTGTACCTTTAGCTCCATTAGCTTGCCCAGCTCTAACTCTTTCACGATAATGGTTATTTCTAGGTCCTCACCTTCCTCAGTCTCCTTATCAATTCCTGGCATGGTCTTCGTATCCTCCACTGTGAAGACTGACTGCTGTGTACTCATATTCCTGAACCCTACTGGATAGGAATAACTAGGTACAGAACTCTGAGAGGTCTTCTTTGAGTCTTTATTGATGAGACATGGCAGTTACCTGCATCCCATTCAGACCCACCCTATCCCTGTAACCCTGCATTTCCCATGGCTAATGGCCTAACCGGCACATACATGGACACTGTGGTAAATTTAGCATAGGCAATCCACCTAACCTACACATGCAGAACACTTCCAGGCAGCATCAGGTTACTCCCCGCCTGTCCGATGTGCCGCAACCATTCTTATAACTTTGGGGTTTGTGGTTTTGAATAGAGGCTGTCTCTCAGTATTATCTCCATGGCAATGGCAGTTAGAAAGTCTAGTTCAGTTTAGCACTTTTTGTTTAAAACACACACCCCTCCCCCAGACCCCTGTGGCTCCCTCAAGTATCTGACAGGTGCTTCAGTTTCAGTGGGGCTGTCTATCAGGATTCTGATGTGGAGGAGCCAGTGTTGGGGTGCGGTGAACAAACTTATAAATCACACAACACCAGGTTATAGTCCAACATGTTTATTTGGAAGAACAAGTTTTTGGAGTGTGCTGTGACTTGTAACTTGATCAGGATTATCTCTATGGTAACGGTTAAGTGCTTCAACAATTACAGAGGCCATATGTTCCCCACACAATAGGTTCCCCTCTAGCCGTGTAAACTGTTATTCTGGCCTGGGATAGCTACTCATCGCTTTTCTCCCCCAATCCCATCTAGCTTTCTGTTGATCTTTAAAGATTTTCTATTCTCCTAGTTTCTCCTTGGGCTTTGCCAATTTGTATGCTTTCTATTTCAATTTGATAGACTCCCTTATTTCCTTAGTCACCCATGGCAGATTATTGCTTTCCCTACAGTCCTTCCTTTTCACTGATATATACTTTTGCTGACCACTTCGAAAAATTGCTTTGGTATTCCCCCACTGTCCGTCAACTTTCCCAAGGAAAAGTCTTTGCTTCCAGTTTACATTAGCCAACTCCTGCCTCATCCTATTGTAGTCTCCTTTGTTTAAGCACAGGATCTTGGGATTGGATCTAGTCTTCCAGCTTTCCAGCTGTGTTCTAAGTTCAACCAGATTTATCAGAAGTCTTTTTATCAGATTACGAGGTGAGGCGATGTTTCCTGGGCGTTTTGCGTTTCATTGTCAAAGACCTTGGCTTTGTAGTAAAGTATAGGATAGATATTCACAACAGAGTATTCTGGACGGTGTGAATGTACTGCACAGTCGAAAACCATAAATCACTGTCTCCCCTCAGTTTAAAATTGCAAAATCATTATCTCCTATATGCTTCCTCACAACATAAGTTTGGAACGCTAATCCACCTGACTATCCTGAATTTTTCAAAATCTCCTTTGGTGAAGGTGGTGAGTTTAGGATTCAGCATTCCAGTTATTACCGTAAGAAGATAAGCACTGAGCACAGGAGAAGCAATGCAGCCCTTCGAACCAGCTCCATCATTTAATACCATGATGATTGAGCTCACCTCGGTCTCAGCTGGATTTTCCCACCTGTTCTCTCTCACCCTTCATCTCATTGCAAATT
>NW_025212945.1:18228-29658 GCF_004010195.1 Chiloscyllium plagiosum
TCCTTACGTCAGAAATCAGGTTGTGGAAGCCGATGTCTCAGTAAAATCCAGTAACAGCCCGTGTCTGAATGGGGATCCTATACACAACACCCTCCAGCCTTCACTTTTCATTCACTATCCAGAAACATGTTTCCAGTGGCTTCATGGCGGCTACAACTCCCACAATCCCTGAGGCAGGGACCACGCGTGTGCGGGGAAGCCCGGCACTGCACAGGTACAGAATATGGGTGGATTTTGGAGCATATGCTTTGGGGTAATTAGCGGAAAGCATTTGGCATTGTGATTGGCTGGAGGAGGAACGTACCAGCTTGTAGTATTGACGGGTTGGGGGGGGGTCAAAGTGTCACCACACCCACATGGGCCCAAGTTCCATCCCCAACTTGTCTTAATGCTGGGAATCGGCCAATGGGAAACAAGGAAGGATCTCACTCATTCTCTCAGACTGAAGGTTCCTCTTCTGTCCAGGATCTGCCACCTCCCTATCTGTTTCCTTTTGATTTATTCTCCTGTTACATTATTGACTTGCAGCAACTGAAGGGAAATGGAGTAAACCCAGAAAGGGTGCAGAGTCTAACCAGGACAGGAAGGGGTGGCATGGATCTGTTTACCAGTAACTCCATGAGAATGGGGGAGGGTACATTAGGGACAGCAGAGGCAGAGTGGTGGGAGAAAGTAAGTGGGCTGGAGCGTTACAGCTTTGGCATAAGAAAGGGAAAAAGATATTCCAGAGAAGCTAGAACTGTCTGCTCTGAATTTTTAATCTGTACATATTCGTTTATACAGGGTGCTCGATGGTGAAGATTTGCAGACTGAAATCTCAAACTCGTGCACATCGTGATTAAGTTAACCAGCATTTGAAGAACCAAAGATAGAGAATAACTTGGCCAAAATCCTGCAACACTCTCCCTCACAGTATTGTCGGTCTATCTGCGCCAAATGGACTGTGAATGGTTCAAGACAGCAGCTCACTACCATCTTCTCAAGGGTAACGAGAGATGGGGAATAAATGCTGGCTGAGCCAGTGATGCCCATATCCTGGAAACGGTTTCCATGTTTAGTTGCTGAAACCCCGTTGATGTTACTGCAGGATGATGAGGGACGCTGAATGCGTCCTCCAGGAGGCAGAACCATCACATTACCCGTGCCTACACCTACACAGTAACAAAGCAACACCACTAGAACAAAAGGCAGTGAAGCCAAAGGAGTAATTAGATATAGTTCTTCGAGATAAAGCCATAAAAGGGGATTGGAACACAGCAGGAACAGGAGACTGAGCTGGATGGTCAGCTATTTCCCATTGAATGGTGGAGCAGGATTGAAAGGCTGAATGGCCTCCTGCTGCTATCTCTCAGGTATGTATATAGCCATGAAGGCCGGCTAGGAAGAAGTAGGCAGGGACTCTCCAGGAGATTGCACCTCCACATCAGTTTTCAGTGAGGGATGGTTTGATGGATTTTATTTAACATTTGTCTTTAACACATGGTTTGTGAATTTAATTTTAAATTATTGTAGCTATTTATTCCACAATAAATAAAACTAAAAGAAAAGAAATGAAACTATCTGAATATAACAGTTTTTAAAATTTTAAACGCCCTGTAAAACAAATCCTGTCTACTCCCGGACACCATCACTTTCCAGTTACTCAAGCTCCAGGGAAATATTCCCTCCCTGTCTGAACCTTTGGTTTGATTTAACTGATTTTCAGTTCTCATTCTGTGAGCTGTGAAGAGTTCTTAATTCCCCATTTCTCCTACCCAGACATGTTATCACACACAGCTGAGCAACCTTCCCACCATCAAATTCATCATTACACCATTTTGGGATCACATATAATCACCAGCAGTAAACCACTCATGTAACCAATTGAATATTTATAAACAACGCCCCTTACAGGTAAAACAAACCATTACAAATGACAAATTGGGAAGGGACGAAATCAAACTGGAGTTGTGCGGAGGGGCCAGCGGTGGAGATAAAGCACTATTTCCACTATGGTGCCCACCTCTATCTTAAGGCATCGGGAGAATTGATACACACTACATGCTCCTTCTCCAAGGACACACTGTTGTGTCGCCTTTATCCTCAATCATAGAATAGAATCCCGACCGTGTGGAAGGAGAGCATTGGCCCATCAAACCCCACCAACTATCCAAAGAGCATCCCATCTGGAGAACTCCATCCCTGTAACACTGCATTTACCATGGCTCATCCACCGAGTCTGCACAATCCTGGACACTGTGGACAATTTAGCACGACTGATCCACCTAACCCGCAAATCTTTGGACTGTGGGAGGAAACCAGAGCACCTGGAGTGGACCCACACTATTCTGGGGAGAATGTGCAAACTCCACACAGGCTGTTGACCAAGGCTGGACTTCAACCTTGTACCTGGTGCTTTGAAGCAGCAGTGCTATAGAGCAATTTAAATCAAAACAGATGACCCCTGCTCATTGCTGTTTGTGGAGAATTACTGCCCAGAGAGACATCATGAGATTCAGAAAGAGACAATATATATTCAGTCAACTCCAGCGAGTTAATGTGATTAACAACAACATCAATACTCCAACAGTGCCATCAGACCTCAGACCTACTCTATCATTTGCGATTTTTAACCCATGGGAATTTTGTTACCAGCTTCGATGACAGTCATAATGTTCTGACCACTTTGACGGAGCCAGTGCAAGTCAGTTCTAATAGTTAGCAATAGATTGAATCTAAACAGGATGCCCCAGAACAGGAAGTGCTCTGACACTCAATGCCTGTAAGTCAAGGTTATTTTCCTAAAACCACTCACGTCTGCCAATACCATTGAAGATATTTTATACAGTAACCTTTCATTCTCAATTGTCAGTTCCAGTCCGTGAAGCAGCCAGTAACCTGTACCAGTGAATTGAATTCTAACAGCAGCATTGCCCTGGCAGGAGAGATTGAGGAGCTTGAAGCTGTATTCTCTGGAGTATCTAAACATGAAACACTTCAAATGAACAAAAATCTTCTTCAAGGGCTCGATAGGATAGGTACAGGAAGGATGTGCTCCGAGGCTGGTGGGCCTGGAATAAAATCAGCACTAACTCGATGTTGCGCCAACCTGTGGAATCAACCTGAAGCCCATCTAACCCACACAACTCCATTACCATCCATATGTCGATCCAATGACTATATAAATGCCTTTAAAGTTGGCGAGTCTACAAATTTTGTATGTACTGCGTTCCACGCCCCTACTACTGTGCCAGCGTGGTTAGCACTGCTGCCTCACAGCGCCAGAGACCCGGGTTCAATTCCCGCCTCGGGCAACTGTCTCTGTGGAGTTTGCACATTCTCCCCGTTCTGCGTGGGTTTCCCCCGGGTGCTCTGGTTTCCTCCCACAGTCCAAAGATGTGCAGGTTAGATGAACTAGCCATGCTAAATTGCCCGTAGTGTTAGGTGAAAGGGTAATGTAGGGGAGTGGGCCTGGGTGGGTTGCTATTTGGAGGGTTGGTGTGGGCTTATTGGGCCGAAGGGCCTGTTTCCACACTGTAAGTAATCTAGTCTAATCTAACTACGGTATCTTTACCCAGCATTCCCTTTAGCTGCATAAATGTTTAAGATTTATTTGCTGCTCTAATTCCACTCTCTTGATCACTCCCATTTTAACTGCTGTAATGTTGATGACTGTTCAAAAGTATAAAATTTAATTTAATCCATCCCAAAGCCTCTCTGTACCTGTGTCTCACTTGTGTTCACCGAGACACTCATTCAATCTGACCTCTTTCCAAACCCTGCTCTGATATTTCCTTAGATGACTTAGAGTGAAATATTCACTGAATTGTGACTGCGCAAAAGGGGGCTGATTGTCTGATCAGCTCTCCAAAGGATCACCTCACTGAATGCTATTCTTCTGCCTTTACCCCATAAACCTTCCCATTCGTCCCCTTCCAATAACACTGGAAAGTTCACAACTAACCACAGCGATTGGATTTGATTTGTTTGTTCATGGGATCACGGCATCACTTGCTGGGAGAGCACTTGTCATCCATTCTAACTGCCCAGGAGATGGTTCAGAGTCAACCACGTTATTCAATGTCTGGATTCACATGTAGGCTGGACCAGGTCAGAATTAACACAGTCTCCCAGACCCAATGACATGAAGAGTTGATTTCTGGCCTATTATCTTATTTCTGAAATGATAATAAATAATTTTTTACAGTTGAATTAAAAGTGAAAGACCAAAATGGGTTTTATTCTGATTGAGAACGTCCTCCTGTTTCTCTCAGTTGTTGTTGACAATCTCATTCCCCTTGCACTGGAACCTGTTCCAGAGAGTGTTGCAGAAAAGGCAGAAAGGTCAGCTGCAGGTGGTCACCTGACCGGGCACTGGACCCAAAGGTTCACTCTCCACAGATGCTGCCAGATCTGCTGATTTTTTCCAGCAATTTCTGTTTTTGTTCCTGATTTCCCAGCATTTGCAGATGTTTCGTTTTTGTATATTGATCTTGTCTGTTGCAGAGGAGTTTATTGATGAGTTTGGAGAGTTTTGAACATTGCAACTTATGCCACAAATCAGCTCTGATCTCTTGAATGGCAAAGCAGGGTTGAAGGGCTGAATGGCTTCCTCCTGTTCCAATGAAAGTTATCCATCTGCAGCTTGTGGTAACATTTCCCCTCAATAGTCACTTCACATCCATGTCGAACACACTGTTACTGACTGAACAAACCTCCTGTGTTTGAAGTAAGCCTGCTCATGCTCAGTGATTCCCTCTACTGCCACCCGGATTTAACTCTCATCATGGAATGCTGTTTCGTGTTACTGCGGGAATGCCCACAAGGACTAATCCTGGAGTCTGTATCCCCTGGGATCCAAAAATCCCGTCTATTTCCTTCTTCCTATTTCATTCTGGCATTAAACTCTCGGTTTCAATCCATTCTCCTGTCGTGCTCTTCAACATGCCCATGTGGGTGGACTAGAGGCAGCTGGCACCTGAGATTGTGGGGGGAGGCAAATTCAATCAGGGATTTGGCAAAACACTCAGACAATGACCTATCCATCTGATTGTTGACTCAGACAGATAGGCAGAAAGAAAGATGCACATTTAGATAGCACCTTCGATGACTGGGGCAATGAAACATCCTTCAACCCAGTGATTTCAACCTCAAACCTCTGAAAACACAGACACAAAGCTTCCTACTTGTACCAGGTTGTCTCTCAGCCTCCTCTTTTCTTAAGAAAAGAGTTTTAAGCTGTAAAGCCTTTCCTGGTGATTATAACTACTGTGTTTCTGTCAGATTTGTGAGTGAACCTTTATTTTCCTGTTGTGAGTGATGCTAGTAGCAGAAACAGTTCCTGACTTGTGAGGGATTTCGGTTGGAGTATTTAAATTTACACATTCATTCCCACCCTCACATACAGTGTGAAATTGATGTAAATCAGAAGGAAAGGATTGAGTGAGCACCCACAGAAACACAAAAGGCAGCACGTGTACCTGAGTTGAATGAACCTGGACTTAGGAAAATGTGACAACAATCACAACTATTTGGATTTACAGAGTCCCTTAGGCGCACAAAGAGACTATTCGGTCCATCGAGTCTGCAATGATCTGCTGTCCCACCCTACCTCCATAACCCCACATTTAGCATGGCTAACCCAACCCGCCGAACCTACACACTACAGGCCATGTTAGCACAGCCAATCCATCAAACCTGCACATCTGTGGGAGGGTCACATATTATGTCTAAGTGCTCAGGATTGTGGATGAAGGATCACAAGTACTTGACTCTGACGCAAATCCTCTTTTTTTTTCCAAAATAAAATCTGGGGGAAACTGCAGCCAGAAAGATTTCCGATTATCTCATGAGGAAGAGAATTCAAAACTCGTGCCACTGACCCGGGGGACGCAGTGAAGTCACAGAGGTCGGGAACCATCAGAAATGCAACAAGTTGTGAGCAAGGTGGGATTGAGTCAAGGACAAAAAGACAGTCTGTCACACGGGAGAAGGCAGGAGAGATTAAACAGCAGAAATGGTAGCCCCTCAAGGCCACGAGGAATGGAGTTAGGGCTGGGAAAGAAACCAGGAAACAAGGGGAGCAGCTGTCAAAGAAATACATTGAATAAACAGGTTATAACAACATAGATGGCAGAGTACGCAGTCTGAAATTGTTGCTCTCATTGGTGAGTACAGAACGCTGTAAAGCCTGGGTCATTCTATTACAGCCAACACACGCAGGATAGGCCAAGTGGCCTCGATCTGTGCTGTACTTTCTGATAAATTTATTCTGACATTTGGAATTCAGGTCGGATGATGTTCATAAATTCGCAAATTGGACTTGACTTTAATATTCTGGGGAAATGTTAAATAAATCACAATGATCCCATTCTGAAGACTTTAGTCCACAACCTTACATGTTCAAGCATCTCAGTTACATCCATGTCCTTTTATTCTAATGTGATGCTGGTTACTGCCTCTTCCATCCCATCAATGAGTTCCTGCTCCCCACCATCTCCGAGTGAAATGAATTCTCCCCTCCTTTCTGGGAATTAGTTTCAATCTACAACCTCCAGTTTCTGACCTCTCAGTTAATGAACAGCTCCTTCCTATCCACTCGATCTGGATTCCTCAGCATTTTATCACTTCAATTAAATCTCAGCTCATCCTCCTCGGAAATCATCCCCAGCCTTTCCAACCTTTCCTCAGAGCAGACATTTTCCAATTGTAGAAACATTCTGATCAGTCTCCTCTGTACCCTCTCTGGTGTGATCACATCAACCCTGGAATAAGGGGATCAGAAGTGTGTGCAGTACTTTAACCGCAGTCAAACGAGTGTTCCTGACATTTCCCACGTCACCTCCGTGTACTTGTGGTTGTCGCTCAGACAAGAAATGTCTTGGATTTCCCACATGGAACTGGATGTGCACTCCATGGGGCTGGGATTCCCTACATGTGTTTATTTGTTCACTAATCCTAAATTAACTTCAGATTAAAACAACATTTTCAGCTACCCACCAATCAACTTCTTCCATTATACTCAAGTCACCTTACTTTTTAAAAATATCTTTAAAATTATTACTATCTCATCACAACAGGCTTTAATTTGCTGATCAAGTATTCAGATGTCTTCACTGTTACAATCACTTGAAGATTATCTTTACCTTCAGCTACATTTGGTGAATTGAACACTGATTGTAAATATATGAATATCAAAAGGACTTGAGTTTTATGATAATTAATCCAGTCTGACATCCTTGTTGGTTAATATCTTGAAGAGAACTGTCCTCAGAACTCCAGCTGTGCTCTGACTTCATTCACAACTGGATTTGGTTGGACTGCAGATCTTAGATCTGTTCTGTTGTTTCCCGGATTGCTTCACTCTGTCGATCACTTGCTGCTTATGCTGTTTGGAACACAAGTAGACCTCTTTGGGAACTTCATCAGGTTAACACCTCATTTTTTAGGTATTCATGCTGCTGTTACTGGCATACCCTCCTGAATTCTCTCAGTTGAATGAGGATTGATACTCTGGTTTGATAGTAAGAGGTAAGTTGGGGATATGCTTGTCCGTGATCTCTGTAAGTTTTGTTGGAGCACAATTCTACTGCTGTTGTTGGAAGGAAAGAGCTAAACTCTTACACTGTTGGCCCCATATACTACATGCAGTATCATAAACACTGATAGGCCAAGACATGAAATACGAGCAACATTGTACAATGATGCAGGATCACAACTACAGTAAGCGGGCGGAGTTTAAGATCCAACTTGACATAGGAGTAGCGAAAGAATCAGCTGATCAGATTGTCTCATTCATAGTCATCAAGAGACTCGATGAGATTATTGTACTGTTGGGGGTGAGGATGGAGGTGGTTGGGGAGATGGAGAGCCCTTCAAAAGAAACTAATCTGCCTGAGAGTTGTGAGATAGAATTGATTGCCATGCATTTAACAGAAAGCTAATTGAAACTGTTGTTATCCCCAAAAGATAACAAGACTGATGGTGCTTCCAATCATCACCAGAAACAAAGCCCAGAATACGTGGTTCGGAGATGGATGTCAATAGCCAATCAACATCCAACTCCTACAATCATTGAGCAAACGTATGTGTGATTACCCAGTTCGGATGAACCAGAAAATCGCAGTTCACTCTGTGCAGATGGACAGCGATGTGGGGAAGTATTGGCCGAGTGGTATTGTCGCGAGACAGTTAATCTAAAACCCCAGATAGTGTTCTGAAGACCTGGGTTCAAAGACTGCTGCAGCAGATGGGGGAATTTGAATTCATTAAAAAAAAAACTTGTGAATTTAGAGTCTAATGATGACCATTAATCGATTGTCAGAAAAACCCATCTGGTTCACTAATGCCCTTTCGGGAAAGAAGCTGCCATCTTTACCTGGTCTGGCCAACATTGTGACATCAGACCCACAGCAATGTGGTTGACTCTTACCTGCCCTCTGGGCAATTAGGTATGGGCAGTAAATGCTGCTGGGCCACCGTCACCCTCATCCTGTGAAGGAATAAAGGAAAATAAAAATCTGTACCCAGTGTGAATCTGTCCGTGTTCTACAATGTTGTGAACATTTCCAAAGCTAAGATCTCTGTGTGCACAACTTTATGAGCTGCCAAAACCGTTGTTCATTACTTGGGCGTGAAAAAGAGCAAATAAATCCTTCAACTGTGGCTATCAGTAAATTGACTGGTATCTCAGCAGGCTGGATGCCTGAGTGAGTCCCTTCCCACCCCCCACCCCGCACCCACCCCCTCCACACATACACACATACAGCAGGTGAACAGCTTCCCCCCAGTCTGACTGGTTTGGCCAGTTTCCAGGTGTGATGGGTAAAGAATTTTCTTCGGCATTCCCTATATTTCCAGAGTCGGTCCCTAGTCTGGCTGCACTGGTGTTTTGCCATTTCAGATAAATGGTAGCAGACTGTTACACACACCGCTAGCCCGCCCCCACCCACCATCCCCTCCACCATCCCCCCAAGAACCCAGTATAAAGCAGTAAACATTATCTCCTGCTGTGGAGAGACAGCCTGTATTGGTCTGAATAGGAACACTGAGCAGATTTATCTAAATGACAACTTAATCGGTGACCACAGCAAGTTAATCAAGTCCAAATAAAATGCACTATAGCACAGAACGAGGCCCATAAAATCCAAGCTGGATCTCTGTAGCAGAATCCAATATTCCCATTCCCATACGTACCCCAAACTCTGCAAGTTTATTTCCCTCAGAACTGATCTAATTGTTTTTCTCAATCATTGATCTTCTCAACTTGCACCACCATAATAGGCAACATGTTCTGCATATGTCCAGCCAATACAGTCAGCAAAAACATTTGCTCATCTCCCACCGTCTCAAAACCTTACATCTGATCTTAACTCTTGTGCCATCAACTATCAAATGCAGATATTTTTGTCTGCTATATCTAGATCTGTTATAATCTTATACAGCTCTATCAAAAATATTTCCAACTTCTTCACTTCAAAGAAAATCACAATTTCTTCAGATCAATCCAGTGACTGCATTTTCTTCATCAGTGAACCACTCCAGTAAGTCTGTACTCCACGCTCTGAAGATCACTCATATCCTTCATTGTTGATGCCTATTTTGTTCCACAAATCCAGACGATGCAAGTTTTCTGCACAACAGCAGTAGCTTTATTATTGGACAGCCGGCGAGAGTTTCAAAGTATTGAAGTAGCCGAGTGTCTACTTGTAGAGACTCTTCTTCACGAATCTCTGCCTTACCCACAGAGACAGTATATTTAAAAGGAATTAGACAAAGGCATATCAGCCACATGGGCGATTGTCAACAGATAGTTTAAAGTAGGTAATTATGACCTTACAAAGCTTGATGAATGGCGATGTCCTGTGATAACGTGTGAGGGATTACATTAACTGATTATCGTAATGTTCATGTTAATGTGTTGATGGGAAGAGATTAAGGCAGAAGGGTTCTTCCTTCAGTAAATGGGGGATTCACTTACCTATGCTAATATGGAGGGGAGGTAAGACAATCGGAGCGGGAGGCAGTTTAACAGGGTTTTTCCCAGGGCACTCAGTCTTGTCTGGAAAGGGCAAATTCCTCTGTCTGGGGTTACCGGGCAATCCACATGTGTGGCTGCAAGAGGTTCTATTTTGGGATACTGTCAGCCTCCCCACTTTTGAGGTGTTTTGTCTCTAGTCTAAGAGTACAGACCTTCAGTTGATGAAATAAGGCCTTTGGCAAGGGACTGTTTAACCCTTGAGACCCCACGGTGTCCTGAAAGAGAAGCAAAAGGTATGGAACTGGTCCCTCTATGGTATTTTAACTTCCTCATTCTGAACAGGAATCTGTTGACCAGAATTGAATGCAATGATTGACTGTGACCTAACTAGAGCTTTGCCAAGGGTCAGCATCTTTTCCGTGAGTTTGTTATCATTCCCCCATTAATGAAGCCCAATATCCCAATTGTTTTACTCAAAACACTTCATGTTTTACTCAAAACACTCAAAACACCTCTCTCTTTTAATGATTGGTACACATTGTCCCCCATTCCTGGTGTCCTACTCTCTGTGTCTGTGACATTCAAATATATATTCCGTTTCAACGTTGCTTCTCTCAAAATGCATCAACTTACTGTGTATTCTAAAGAAGAGACATATTCCACTCAAAATATTATCTCTCGCTCCACACATTCTACACCCTGGAAAACAGAACAGTGCAGCATCTGAATAATTGGCCCAACATGTCTGTGCGGACCATGATGCCATCCCAAACTAATTCCACCTGCCTGGTCATGATGATCCATACTGCCAAACCCTGCCAGTGTATGCGCCTGCCCAAATGCATCTTAAGCATTGCGATTGTTTCTGCTTTTACCACCTCCCAGGAGAGTACATTCCAGTCATCTACCACCTTTTGCGTAAGATACTTGCCTGACATAACTCCCTTTAAACTTTCACATGTTGTTGGAAATGCTCAGCAGGTCTTGCAGCATCTGTGAAAATAAAAATCCGTTAATGTTTCGGGTCCTTCCTCAGAAACGTGAACTCTGATTTCTCTTTACAGATGCTTTCAGGTTTGTTGAGCATTTGCAGAAGCTTCTGTTTTTGTTTCTGATTTACAGCATCTGCTGTTCTCTCGGTTTTTAGTTTCTTTAAATTTCCCCCGTCCCCTGAAATCTATGGCCTCTAGAATTTGTCATTTCTGCCTTGTAAAAAGATTCAGATTATAGAACATAAACATATAACAATACAGTGCACAACAGGCCCTTCGGCCCTCAATGTTGCGCCGACCTGTGGAATTTTCTCAACTCATCACCCGACACTATCCCAAAATCATCCATGAGCTTATCTAAGGATTGTTTAAAACTCCCTAATGTGGTTGAGTTGACTACCTTAGCTGGTAGAGAATTCCACACACTTACCACTCTCTCTGTGTAATGAATTTGCCTCTGACATCTGTCTTAAATCTATC
>NW_025212946.1:0-2263 GCF_004010195.1 Chiloscyllium plagiosum
CCAGTATGTTCTTTGCCTTCTCTTCTGATCCTTCTGTCATTGATGCCTTCTTCATTTCTTCTATTTTTGTTTCTTCTTTCCATCATTGGTACCATTGTAAATAGATGGTGTTTTCTGTGAGAGCTGAGAGTCATTCTCTCTAGTTGATGGCAGCTAGCTCTGCCTATTTTCCCATTGCTCTCTTCTGTACCCTTAATGACGTACCATTATTTTTACAATGATTGGTCTAAAGTTGTCAAATTTAAATTTGATTGGTTCTTTTGTACCTAAGGGCCTGGTTCAAATTGATTGGCTACATTCAAAAAACCTGTTGTCAAAAACCTGCTAACTGTACAGCCTTTGGACACAAATATTTCAATTCAGGTGCTCTCTGTGCACCTACAATCCTTCAAGGTGTTGCTCACAGACATCCATTTTAAACCTCTAAACAGTAAAATAAAAACTCAATCTTTTAAAGGGACCATGCAATGCTTTCCCCCCTAGTATTTTACAAACACCAGTATTTTACAAACACCAAATTCTAACTTTCTGCCTTCCAATCCATAATTTTGCCACACAGTGAGGCCTGAGGGTACTCTGTATGGACTATTCTGTCACAGTGCAGACTGACTATACTCTGTATTGATCGATCTGTTACAGTGCAGTTCCTGACAGAAGGATTGACGAAGAAAGCACAGAACATTCTGGAAGACACGTAACCTGGCTGCAATTTCGAGAGACTAAATTCTATTTTTTTTTTAATGAGTGGGGACTTCTATTTATTGGAACAGCATACTATTAGAATCTTGCTTTATTTGGGAACCGATAGTAGTTAGAAGGGATTTATTCAGTTTGTTATTAGTTCAGTTAATTTGTTCACTGTTAGAATTAGAAAAATACATTGTTACTTGTTGATTTTAAAGTGAGTGTCAGAGAATTATTTTATTTCAGCACTAGAAGTTGCTGAAAGACAGGTTACACCACGCTCCTTTTACAGATTATAAGGTGAGGTGCTCCTGTTTGGGTAGTGCAGTTTAGTTCTCAGAATGGAGGGGTCAACCTCTACTTTATAACAGACTGGGGCTCGGGTCCAGGATTTGGACAGATTTGAACAGATTGAGGGTACAAAAGGTCTCAGGAGGTTTAGGGTGTAGGTTTGCTCGCTGAGCTGTAGGTTTGATATCCATACGTTTCATTACCTGGCTAGGTAACATCATCAGTGGCAACCTCCAAGTGAAGCGAAGCTGTTGTCTCCTGCTTTCTATTTATATCTTTCTCCTGGATGGGGTTCCTGGGGTTTGTGGTGATGTCATTTCCTGTTCGTTTTCTGAGGGGTTGATAGATGGTATCTAGGTCTATGTGTTTGTTTATGGCGTTGTGGTTGGAGTGCCAGGCCTCTAGGAATTCTCTGGCGTGTCTTTGTTTAGCCTGTCCCAGGATAGATGTGTTGTCCCAGTCGAAATGGTGTTGTTTCCCTCCGTGTGTAGGGCTACGAGGGAGAGAGGGTCGTGTCTTTTTGTGGCTAGCTGGTGTCCGTGTATCCTGGTGGCTAACTTTCTTCCTGTTTGTCCTACGTAGTGTTTGTGGCAGTCCTTGCAATTGTCTACAAAATTCCATGCAAGGACTGCCACAAACACTACGTAGGACAAACAGGAAGAAAGTTAGCCACCAGGACACACGAACACTAGCTAGCCACAAAAAGACACGACCCTCTCTCCCTCGTAGCCCTACACACGGAGGAAAAAACCACCATTTTGACTGGGACAACGCATCTATCCTGGGACAGGCTAAGCAAAGACATGCCAGAGAATTCCTAGAGGCCTGGCACTCCAACCACAACGCCATAAACAAACACATAGACCTAGATACTGTTAGCGCAGATGAAATGATATCAGTCCGAGCCCACAGTGTGGTTCAACAATCGGTAACGTTTATTGATACAGTAACACCGGCGGAGACCAACCGAGGTCCGAATCTCGGCTGTTCTGCTATTCCCGCGCGCTGCTACATATTATATACCTTTCTTTGTCAGGATGTGAGGATTTTGAGTATGAATGGGATGATAGTTCCCCATCATCGCCGGAGTAGGTGCAAATGGTGTGTTTCCTGCCGTCCCAGGAGAGTTGCAGTGTACACACAATAGGGTGCTCATTTGATTATGTAAATGGGTCCGGGTACTATCTGCTTGTCTCTCTCTGTGAGGGCTGGGGGCTAGCACCCCCCTTTGTTCCCTTGGGGTGCTGGTGTGTATTAGTCTGTTCGTTCCTGTCTGGTGGATGCCTGT
>NW_025212946.1:5756-9977 GCF_004010195.1 Chiloscyllium plagiosum
TTGCCACGGCTGGGGGGTAGGGGTCCTGTGAAATCAACTTGGAGGTTCTCCCAGGGCCCCTTGGGCCGTGGCTGGTGCACCAGGGGAATGCGCAGGGACCGCCCCGGGTTGTGCTTGGCGCAGACAACGCATCGGCGGCAGTGTTTGGCCACATCGCGGCCGAGGCCGGGCCACCACCAGTCAGTCTAGAGCCTAGCAAGCATTCCGCGTGGTCCGGCTCGTGGTGTGATTGCATCAAGGTCGTTCTGATAGCCGCGGGTGCCACGATCCTTTCGCCGTGCCGCCACACCCCATCGGGGCCGCGGGCTGTGCCCTTTGCCAGCCAGTCCTCCAACTCTCCGGGCTGTGCGCAATTCAGGACGTCCAGGACGTGAACGTCCCGTTCCTCAGTAGCCGGTGCTGCATGCGCAGGCAGTAGCACTGCGCCCGCAGCGGCCTTGGCGGCCAGGTCGGCCCAATGATTCCCAAGCTGTTCAGCGGTTTGGCCCGCTGGTGCGCTTTGATTTTTATCACCGCAGCGAGCAGGGGGAGGCGTGCGGCCGCCACCAGGTCGCGGACCGTATTTTCGTGTTTAATCTGGCCACCGCCGGCCGTAATAAAGCCCCGGCGGCTCCATGCTGCCATGTAATCATGGACTACCCCGAAAGCGTACTGGCTGTCGGTAAACATGTTTACCCGCTTGCCTGCTCCCAGGCGGAGTGCGGCGGTGAGGGCGATCAGCTCCGCGACCTGGGCGGAGGTGTCGCCCCCCCCCATCGTTCCCTGTGCTCGGGTGGTCCTGGTATGGTCGACCACCACCCAACCCGTTTGGTAGGACCCCTCGACAAGCCTACGTGAGCCGTCCACATACAAGGTCAGGTCGGGATCAGGGACCGGGCTGTCGGCCACGGAGTCCCCCTACGCCGAGTCGATGGCGGCCTGGCAATGGTGGGGTTCCCCCACCACGATAATCCCGTCGGCGGGGTTTGGCCCTGTGTCCCTAACGATCTGAATGGACTGGTCCCAGGGGAGGAGAACCGCCTCCCAAGTTGCCCTGCGGCCATCCGAGACCGTCCGGAGGCGGCCCGTGTTCAGGAGTTCAACTATCGTGTGTCTAGTGTGTAAAATTATCTGGCCGGACATGGTGACCGGCTCACACATCCGGACCGCCCATGCGATGCAATCCAGCGCCGGCACGCAGCGGTGCATGCCCTTCACGACCGGGGACTCCTTTATGGAGTAGTAACCCACTGGTCTCATGTGGTTGCCTGAGGTTTGGTGACAACAGCGCTGTAAAACCCCTCTTCAAGGCCGTAAAAGATGTGGAAGGGCTTTGATAGGTCAGGGAGGCGCAGGGCCGGGGCGCTGAGGAGATGGGACTTTAACTTAGAATAAGCGTCGTCCTGTTCGGGTCCCCACACCACCCTCTCCGCACCTGGCCTGCCCCCCCTTTACCTGGCGCTGAATGGGTTCGGCGATAGTGGCGAAATGTGCAATGAAAGAGCGGCAGTAGTTAAAAAGCCCCAAGACGCGGCGAATTCCCCTGACTGTGTCCGGCCGCGGCATGTCGGCGATGGCCGACTTGCGGTCGGGGGGTAGGGTCTTGCTTCCCTGGCTGATGTTGTGTCCCAGGTACCGGACTTTAGCCATTCCGACCTGGGCCATCGTGGGGCATATTTTGAATCCTGCCCGGCCGAGGGTCCGCAGGACGGCGGCCAGGGCCCCCAGCTAGTGGCGCGCGTCCGTGGACGCGATCAAAAGGTCGTCTACATACTGCAGGAGGGTCCTTGAGAAGGGGGAGAGGTCGCACCCCTCCAGGGTCTGGCTCATGACCCTGTGGAAAATGTTAGGGCTGTTGTGGAAGCCCTGCGGCAGGCGGGTCCATGTGTACTGCCTGTCCCGCAGAGTGAAGGCAAACTTGTCCTGTGAGTCACGGTGCAGGGGAATGGACCAAAAGCCATTCGCCACATCCAGGACCGTAAAGATCCGGTGTGAGTGTTCGAGGCCATTGAAGATGGTGGTCGGGCTGGCTACGATAGGGTGTTCTTTGGGGGTGACCCTATTGAGTGCCGTGTAGTCGATGGTGAGCCTGTAGCTCCCATCCGGCTTCCGGACTGGCCATATCGGGGAGATGGTGGTGGACACCGTGGGGCGCAGGACGCCGTGCCGGGTGAGCTCGGCAACGATTGCCTCAGTGGCGTGCAGCGCCTCAGGTTTAATCGGGTATTGTCGGTGCGGGGCGTGTACGGGCCCGGGTATCCGCTCAGGAGGGGAGCGGACGAGGCCGCAGTCCTGCTTGCTCATGGCCCACACCTCCGGGACTAGTGGGCAGACGGCTCCGAAGGCACCGTCCTTGGCACAGTCCCGGGCGATGGGCACACTGGGGGCAAGCGTAGCGACGGATTTAGTGGGCACCCATCTCCCCTCGTGGGCGCTCTTGTGAAATTTGCGGGATGTCCACAGGAGGCGACGGTGGAACGCGTCCACCACCGCCCCCCAGTTCGCCCAGGAGGTCGATACCCATAATCGTCCCCTCCGGGTTTGGGCAAACCCAGAAATGCCACGGGGAGTAAAATGTTGTCTACCTCTCGGAGGACGGCCTCGCTTCGGCGTGCAATAACCGAGCTCCCCCCAACCCCTTTAATGGAAATGGAGCGGTGGGTTGAGGGAAGGTCGAGGTCGATGAGGGAGACCGACGCCCCGTATCAATCAAAATCTTCCATCGGCGGCCCCCTAGCGATGCGGAAACCCAGATACGGGGGTCGGCTCCCGAGATGGGGGCCAACACTACTCAGTCTTTGCGTCGGGCGAGCAGCTGTAAAAGCTCGAGCAGCTGGCCCCGACTGAGCTGATCCCAGTCGGGGGCGGGGGCGGTAGGTTTCGGGCTTGGGCTGCGGGGTTTGTGGGGGCTGGGGTCGCTGTTGACCCCTTGTCTGGGGCAATCCTGGTCGTGGGGGCACGAGGAGTGCGGCTGTGAAGGTGGCTGGCCCCCCATCAGACCCGGACCCCAGGGGCGTCAGAAAGAGAGCGGGTATTGGGCTTTGCGGTGCCCCGTCCGTTTGCAGAGGAAGCAAACGTCTGGTTCGTCCGTCGAAACTGCCGCAACGGCGGGCACCGCTCGGTTGTCAAGGGACATGGCCCAGTTCTCAAGCTCCGCAAAGGTGACATAGGGCACCAGGCCCGTCCGTAGGACTGCCTGGTGTGCGGGGCTCAGGCCGTCTTTGTATAATTGGACGAATGCGGGGTTCTGCCTATCAGCGTCGGGAACCCCGCTGTGTGCTCGGAGCGCCTCAAACTTGCGGACCTCATATTCCTGGGCGCCCTCCCCAGGTTTCTGAGTGATACCCACAATGGCGTTCCAGTCGACCGGTGTATGGCCTTGAATTCGGCGAAGGCAACCTCCTGTTCGCGACGGCTGTCGCTGAGGTCAGCGCACCAGGACCCGGACTGGTGCGCGGGCCGGAGCCTGGACCACAGGTTCTCCGGGAGTTTTGTCCGGACCAGGCCGGCCACGTCCCTATTGTGACGGTTGAGGCAGATCTGCATCTCCCTAAGCCTCTGCCAAAACTCAGCGTTATTGTGCCGAGGCTTAAGGGTGGGGAGCCCGTCCAGAAGTTTCATGGTGTCGCCCGGGGTCAGGGAGATCTAGGTCATCTTGAGGCGGGGGTTATGGGCAAGGGTCGTGGCCCGTCCCCTCTCCCCTCCCCCGGGGGTATATTCAACTTTCACCGGGGCTGCACGGGCATAGCCCGTGCGCCATTCCCGGGGGTCCGGATTGTCCGTGAGCCCTCCCAGTCCCAGGTGGGGGACGGCGGGGCACTGGGCGCATCGGACAAGGTCGGTAAAACCGTACGGGCAGCAAGCGCCTGGGCTTCTAGGTGCTCTGTGGCCTGCTTTTTCTGGTCTTGGACATAAAGCTGAACCTTGCCAGCAAGCCTGACGTGTGCCTGTAGCACTAGGATGCAAGCTTTCTTTTGGCGGGCCCACCACTCACGCTGTACATCCAGCGGGTCAGCGGGTCGCCAGCCTGAGCGAAGCATAGCCTTAATAACTTTTTTATTCTCGTCGGCTATAAAACGGGTAAGGGAACCCTCTGGCCCCCAATCTAGGTCTTCAGCCACGCTTCCACCCATGGTAGGGGCGCAGCGGGTGTAACTTGACAGAAGCTAAACTAAAGTAAAGCTAGCAGGCGTGCTAAGGGATGTCGCTGGCACTAGCTTATTAATCTCCCAGTCGGGGAGC
>NW_025212946.1:10366-12350 GCF_004010195.1 Chiloscyllium plagiosum
ACACACACACACACACTTTTAAAGAGTACTCTACCGTTACACGACTGCCGGACTCACTCTGTTCGCAGGTTCAGATAATGGCCGGCAGTGAAGTCCCTTGCGGGGCACTGGGAGACTTTTACGCGAGAAGAAAAAGAGGAAAGATACTCACCCAGTGCCGTCGCAGGGATCCAGCAGCCGTCGTTATCCCGGACGAAGCCCCCAATTGTTAGCGCGGATGAAATGATATCAGTCCGAGCACACAGTGCGGTTCAACAATCAGTAACGTTTATTGACACAGTAACACCGGCGGAGACCAACCGAGGTCCGAATCTCGGCTGTTCTGGTGTTCCCGCGCGCTGCTACACATTATATACCTTTCTTTGTCAGGATGTGAGGATTTTGAGTATGAATGGGATGATAGTTCCCCATCATCGCTGGAGTAGGTGCAAATGGTGGGTTTACTGTCGTCCCAGGAGAGTTGCAGTGTACACACAATAGGGTGCTCATTGGATTATGTAAACGGGTCCGGGTACTATCTGCTTGTCTCTCTCTGTGAGGGCTGGGGGCTAGCACCCCCCTTTGTTCCCTTGGGGTGCTGGTGTGTATTAGTCTGTCCGTACCTGTCTGGTGGATGCCTGTCCTTTGTGTCAGGATGGTTCTGTATTGATGAATATGGGTGTGTTTCAGTCAGTCTCTTGATTTGATTAGCAGATGGGTTTCCATATTAATTAGCTCCGGAGTTTCGGTCTATGAGTCATGGTTAGTGTCTGGCCTAGTGTGGATTTGATCTGTCCTCTGGCTCCCATTTCCCGGTCACGTGAGTGGACCTGCAGCTGCTGAGTTCTGTGGGTTTAAGCTGCGGCTGCCGTTTAAAACACAAAATGAATTCCTATAGTTTTGCCGATGTAGGCATAGTCCTGTGGCACATGCGGGGCGGCTCTGATGCCTGCTTGCAATACCATCTATCAACCCCTCAGAAAACGAACAGGAAATGACATCACCACAAACCCCAGGAACCCCATCCAGGAGAAAGAAAAAAATAGAAAGCAGGAGACAACAGCTTCGCTTCACTTGGAGGTTGCCACTGATGATGTTACCTAGCCAGGTAATGAAACGTCTGGATATCAAACCTCCAGCTCAGCGAGCAAACCTACACCCTAAACCTCAACCTGAGCTACAAACCTTCACAAACCTTGCAAAAAAGTCTCAAGAGATATAAGCAGACTTGGGGACTAGCTCTTTAAATAAAACTTAAGTGATAAGTGGAAAATCTGTTTAATTTCGGTTACTTTTTTAGATTAGATTAGATTACTTACAGTGTGGAAACAGGCCCTTCGGCCCAACCCGTCCACACCGACCCTTTTACCTAACACTACGGGCAATTTAGCATGGCCAATTCACCTGACCTGCACATCTTTGGACTGTGGGAGGAAACCAGAGCACCCGGAGGAAACCCACGCAGACACGGGGAGAATGTGCAAACTCCACACAGTCAGTCACCTGAGTCGGGAATTGAACCCGGGTCTCTGGTGCTGTGAGGCAGCAGTGCTAACCACTGTGCCACCATGCCGCCAAACCTACTTATTGTAGGTTAAATCAAAAGTGGGGAAATGGCTCTTAATATTGCTAAAGAGGTTCTGGGGGGTTAAGGATACTTCCAAAATTTGCCAAAAAAGTTTAGAAAGGTAGAAAAAGGTGACATTTGTACAATTTACAAACAGACTAAAATTGGGTTAACCTATGGATAATAAGAAAGCTGAAATTGTCACAAGAGTTAGCCAAGCATTTAGGTGTATCAGAGAAACAGTCAAGTGCAATGGACTTAGAAAAACTTGAATTACAGATGAGACGATTGGAGTCAGAAGATAAAGACAGGGAAAGGAGAGCCATGGCAGGGATAAAGACAGGGAAAGGAGAGAGATGGCAGAGGATAAAGACAGGGAAAGGAGAGCCATGGCAGGGATAAAGACAGGGAAAGGAGAGCCATGGCAGGGATAAAGAC
>NW_025212946.1:28729-29660 GCF_004010195.1 Chiloscyllium plagiosum
GCACCGATCTTTATATTGCTGAGGCTAAACGCCAGCTCGCGGACACCTCCTCCTACTGCCCCCTTGACCATGACCCCACCTCCCACCACCAAACCATCATCTCCCAGACCATCCATAACCTCATCACCTCAGGGGATCTTCCATCCACCGCCTCCAACCTCATAGTCCCACAACCCCGCACCGCCCGTTTCTACCTCCTGCCCCTTCCTGAAGAAGGGCTCATGCCCGAAACGTCGATTCTCCTGCTCCTTGGATGCTGCCTGACCTGCTGCGCTTTTCCAGCAACACATTTTCAGCTTAAACAATATCGGTCAATCTCAAATTAACAATTGACCTGACATCAAATGTCATTTGTGAAAGAGTTCCAGACCTCTACCACCTTCTGTGTTTAAATTGTTTTTTCACTGAAAGCTTACAGCCTGTGATCCCTAATCCCGGACTCCTCAGCCAGCAGAGTTGGTTTCTCCGTAGCTATGTTCCACATGAAACTACATCAGTTGTTGTAAAAATCTGTCTGGTTCACTAATGTTCTTTCAGGAAGGAAATCTGTCATGCTTACCCTCTGTGGCCAAAATGTGATCCCAGTCCCACAGCAATATGGTTGACTTTTAACTGCTCTCTGGATTGGCCTAGCTTGCCACACAGTTCAAGATTCTCATTAAGGATAGGCAACAAATGTTGGCTTTCCTGAGCCCCACTCTGATGAAAGAATTTAAAAAAATGTTATCCCTATGCGATTGAAAGCTTTGAAGAAAACATCCCTTTGCCTTCTGGTTCAAGGAAAGATAAACTTTGACCCTTTCAATTCAGCCACATTTTTAAGCTGAGAAGGAAGATTAAGTGTTGCTGAGATATTAAGAATATCAAGCGACACAGATATTAATGTGATTTTTGAGAAGATTTGTAGCTCAGGTTGAGGTTCTGGATGTAA
>NW_025212947.1:0-807 GCF_004010195.1 Chiloscyllium plagiosum
GTTCAGAGACAGTATGTTCCTGTTATTGTGAAGGGCAATGCTGGTAGGTGTACAGAATGCTGGATGACCAGAGAAATTGAGGCTTTGCTCAAGACAAAGAACGAGGCATATTATCAGGTATAGCCAGTTGGGATCGAGTGAATCCCCAGCAGAGTATAAAGGCAGTAGGAGTATACTTAAGAGGGAAATCAGGAGGGCTAAAAGGCGACATGAGACAGCTTTGGCAAATTGAGTGAAAGAGAATCCATAAAGGCTCGATAAGTACATTAAGTGCAAAGGAGTAACTGGGGAGAGAATAGGGCCCCCTTAAAGATCAGCAAGGCCGACTATGTACAGAACCATAGGAGATGGGTGAGGTATTAAATGGAGACTTTGTGTCAGTATTTACTGTGGAAAACGACATAGAAGTGGGGGAATTCGGGGGAATAAGTAATGAAGGCTTGAAAAAAGTTCATATTACAGAAGAGGAGGTGCTGGAGGTCTTAAAACACATAAAGGGAGATAAATCCCTGGGAACTGAGCAGATGTTTCCCAGAACTTTGAGGAAAGCTTGGGAAGAGCCACTTGCTGAGATATTTGTATCATTGATAACCATGGGTGGGATGCCGTAAAACTGGAAGTTGGCTAATGTGGTGTCATTGTATCAGAAAGGCTGTAAGAAAAAGTGAATTACAGACAGGGTGAGCCTGATGACAGTGGTGGGTAAGTTGTTGGAGGGGGTTTTGAGGAATAGGATTTATATGCATTTGGAAAGGCAAGGATTGATTAGGGATAGTCAACATGGCTTTGTGCATGGGGAATCATGTC
>NW_025212947.1:1622-3388 GCF_004010195.1 Chiloscyllium plagiosum
TTAGCACTGCTGCCTCATAGCGCCAGAGACCTGGGTTCAATTCCCACCTCAGGCAGCTATCTGTGCGGAGTTTGCACATTCTCCCCGTGTCTGTGTGGGTTTCCTCCCACGATCCAAAGATGTGCAGGTTAGGTGAATTGGCCACGCTAAATAGCCTGTGGTGTTAGCTGAAGAGGTAAATGTAGGGGAATGGGTCTGGGTGGGTTACTCTACGGAGGGTTGGTGTGGGCTTGTTGGGCTGAAGGGCCTGTTTCCACACTGTAAGTAATCTAAAAAAAAAACCCAAGTTCAATCTTTGCTATTAGCTCATTTACCTTGTTTTGTACACTGCACACATTTAACTGCAACACCTTCAGTCCTGGGCGGGCCATCCCCCTTCTGACAGTTGTCCACTTACCTGCTGTGCCTGAAGTTAGATTCCCAACCTCTTTCCATACTCTCTGTCCTACTACTTGTTCAGGAAACTTTAATAACCTCTGATGAGCCCTTCTCCACCTTTAGCTAGTTGAACATTCTTGTGACCACTCTCTTTAGCCTTTCCACTGGGATCCTGGTCTTATCCCAGTTCAGGTGGAGTCTGTCCCAACAGTGCAGTTCCTTCCTGTTCCAATACTGATGCCAGTGCCCCACAAGATGGAACCCCTTTTACCCCATACCACTCCTTTAACCTTGCGTTTTCTTCCCGAATGTTTTTAACATCCATCTCAATTTGGGCTCGGGTCATAATCCAGAAATTATAACCCTCGAGGTCCCTTTTCTTTAACTGTGTTCCAAATTCCTGATATATCCAAACAGGACTTCTTGCCTATGTTACTGGTGCCAACACGGACCACAGCTATTGGATTCTCCCTCTCCCACTCCAATATCCTCTCAAACTGATTTGAGATGTCCTTTACCATGGCACTGGGCAGGTAACAAACAATGCATGACTCTCGATCCTGCTCACCAAGGATGCCATCTGTATCTCTACCGTTTTTCTCCTTTGCTCTCCCCACTTGAATGGCCTCCTATGTCCCGGTGCAGTGCCCAGTTTGTTCCTGGTAGCTGTGGAAGCACATGACAGGACTGCATCAGAGAGGAGGGAACTCCGTCCCCATGAGACAGAGGGCAGTGAGATCTTTCACCCTCTCCATCGGACAGATGCCCAGCTTGCCCTTGGCAACTTCCTGGCAATTTGGTGCCTTGGTGGTTTCAAGAGCCACCTCCTGCTCCAAGGTCATCAGTACGGTGACGTCCACCACACCACCATTGCCCCTTCTCATGCTCTGTGTGTGGGGGGGCTCTTGGTTCCCGCGACGTCAAGAGTGAGTTTGTTCAGACCACAATGCCCTCTGTCACTGCACCCCGGGGCTCTCTGTCTGTCCCACTTCCAGCCTCCAAAGCTCTATGGGCTCCTCCCTTCCTTCAAATGCTTCATGTGAGTGTTTCCATTATTCAGGAGTACAGCCAGCTCTGCAATGGAGGGGGTGGTAGGCACCACCATCATCAGCTACCAACCTGCACCTTATCCATACAGTAGTGCCCCAGGCGACCAATGCCAGCCTTACATTAATGGTTCTATGGTGGTCAAAGACATGGAGCACGGGCCATGGTCTCCTCTGTCACACAGATATACACCTTAGAAGCTGCCTGACCTAGTCACAGGGATGATAACCCCTGAGAAGGTTCGTTTGTCGGTGATGCCTCATTGGTATCGTTTTGAAGATGTGCGATCTGAAGCAGGAATTCATAACCTCAAAGGCTGGCCAAGAACAAAGGGCATTGGC
>NW_025212947.1:5917-8780 GCF_004010195.1 Chiloscyllium plagiosum
GAATCACAGCCTCAGTGTAAGGCATTCGCTTTCAGTCTTCGGTTACAGGGGCTCATCCGGCTTCTATCACCTGATCGATTTCTTCCTGAACTTTCCCTGAAATAGAGAAAGCTTGGATTGGGGAAACTGCCGTCAAACAACGGGATAGAAATTCATCAGTGACAGAAATTAGGTGCGATCAATGTGTCTTATGTTCCCCATTGGATATTCATCAACTTCAATAAACACAAAAGCCAAATACATACAACAAGCGATTGGTTGTATTTGGGTCACTGTGTGCTAACCTTCAAGATCAATTTTATCATTTTATTTTTCACTCATGGGATGGGCATGTTGCTGGCTCGGCCAGCAATTATTGCCCGTCCCTAGTTGCCCCTCGAGAAGGTGATGGTGACCTGCCTTCTTGAACCGCTGCAGTCCACCTGTTGGAGTGAGACCAGCAATGCTGCTAAAGATGGAGTTCCAAGATTTTGACCCAGTGACGCTGAAGGAACGGGGATATATTTCCCAGTCAGGATGGCGAGTGGCTTGGAGGGGAACTTGCAAGTGATGGCGTTGCCATGTATCCGCTGCCCCTGTCCTTTTAGACGGACTTGGAAGGCTGTTACAGATTTTTGGTGAATTGCTGCAGTGCATCTTATCGATGGGAGACACTACTGCTACTAAGTGCCGGTGGTGGATGGAGTTGATGCTTGTGGATGTGGTGCCAATCAAGCGGGCTGCTTTGTCCCTGGGTGGTGTGAAGCTTCATGAGTGCTGTCAGAGTTGCACTCATCCATTTTCTTGTGAAGACAATTGGACAACACTTCTAAAATAATTCCATGCCAATTTTGGAGTGACAGATATTTATTACCATTGAGAAGGATTCCATTGCAAGTGGATATTTACTGAGCCTAAATGTCTATGAAAATACCTGCTCGGCTCAGAACTCACCCAAGACAGGAGGACCCCGGGTGGAAACGCTTTCGGGGTTTCCTCAAAAGCAGCCCAGAAGGGGTCAAAGGTTTCAGGCCCCTGGACTGTGACCATGTAAATAGGAGACAGTTTGTTCAGGAAGCAAACAAACGATTCAAGAGAGGAGCAAATTCCTGCAGAGGCTGGAGTCTGGACTGAAACAACAAACGCTGGGGATCACAGCGGGTCAGACAGCAGCCGTGGAGAAAGAGGAAGCTGACTTTTCAAGTCCACATGACTCTTTGTCAGAGCTGGGCTGAGCAGCTCTCGACTTGAAACATTAGCTTCCTCTCTCTCCATGGATGCTGTCTGACCCGCTGTGATCCCCAGCGTTTGTTGTTCCCAGAATAATTCGAGAGAGTTCATCGGGAACACATGGAGGTGAAGTTCAAGTATCAAAGAGATCGTACAAAGAACTAAACTCTCTGACCCCTGACCCATGTGTGGCCAAGTCATCAGGTCACACATGAGACTTATTGCTGAGCTATTGAACTGGATTGACAACAAGCCATTCCAAGGGACTGCCTGTGTAAAGTGATCTAAATCAACCAATGGCTTCAGGTACTGTACCGACAGTATGCATTGTATTGCAGGAAATACCTTGCCAGGTTGAATGTGAGAGAGATCATTCTGCTCTGAATTACAATGAGAGACCTTGGTGATGTCCAGGAGGCCTGCCATTGCTTTGTTCTCTCGTGCAGCACGCTTGTCTACATTGAGATCGAGATAAAGGAAATCATTTTGACATTTTCTGAAAGGTTGCCTTGCCCTTGCTTCTGAAACATGTTTATTGGTATCATTGGCCATTCTCATCTCCACAAACCCTTCTCGCCATCAGTCCATGTGAATCTGGCTGAAAGAAGCTCAGCCAGTTCGTGTCGGGTTCCTGATATTTCTGTAGAAACCCTCAGAATATTTAAGAAGTGCACATGCGACCAGTGTTACGGACCACACCAAACCCGCTCAAAATATATTAAGAAGATAGCTTCAATCCCCAATATTTTCTTATTTTTAAAGGCAAGTGCGTTCTGGATACAATTTGATTGGTCAAACTACCAGGCTTGAAAGCAAACACAGTTTAGGGCAGCATGGTGGCTCAGTGGTTAGCATGCTGCCTCATAGCACCAGGATCCCAGGTTCAATTACCGCCTTGGGTGACTGTCTGTGTGGCGTTTGTGCATTCTCCCTCTGTCTGGTGGGTTTCCTCCCACAGTCCAAAGATGTACAAGTCAGGTGAATTGGCCATGCTAAATTGTCCATAGTGTTCGGTGCATTAGTCAGAGGGAAATGGGTCTGGGTGGGTTACTCTTTGGAGGGTTGGTGTACTGATTGGACCAAAGGGCCTGTTTCCACACTGTGGGGAATCTAATCTTTATTCTTAAAACCCTGTTCAAATACAGACAAATAAGAAATTCTAAAAATTAATTTAACTGTGACTCTATTGAATTGCTTAATGAGATAATATATATGCTAACTACTACTGATTAGCTATTCCAAGATAGTAACATCCCATAAACACACACTTGGCAAAGGCAAATTCAGTGAAACAGATTGTCTCATGCGCAACTCTCTAGTTCAGTTCATCCAGGGATAACTCTGAGAGAGAACTCGAGCGTTTTGCTTTAACAGGGAGAGATGTGTAGCAGCTTCCAAACCCCAACACGACTGAAAGTTAAACTAAAATCCTGGTTCTGTGGGAGCTTGACACCACCCCTTCAGGCTGCTTCTATTGTTCCAACTTTAAAAAAAACAAAGCTCGCTGGGCTCAGAGCAGACCGCTGGGCTTCTAGTTTGCAACACTTGCTTTCAAAAGGACAAATCCTTCTTAAAGCAACATCTCATAACATCAGGTAAACATGGCTCTGGTAATTGAGATTAGAATAATTTGGTTGCTGATTCTAACCAGCAC
>NW_025212947.1:11849-13584 GCF_004010195.1 Chiloscyllium plagiosum
CCAAAAGTAGAGGGCACAGGTTTAAGGAGAGAGGGGAAAGATTTAAAAGGGACCGAAGGGGCAACTTCTTCACACAGAAGGTGGTGCGTGTGTGGAATGAGCTGCCAGACAAAGTGGTGGAGGCTGGTACAATTACAGCATTTAAAAGGCATCTGAATGGGCATATGAATAGGAAGGGTTTCGGGGGATATGGGCCAAGTGCTGAAAATGGGAGTTGATTAATTCAGGATATCTGATCAGCATGGACGAGTTGGAGCGAAGGATCTGTTTCGATGCTGTACATCTCCAAGACTCTGGGTACATGTAAAACATCATGTTATTAATCTAACAAGGACAGAGAAGCTCTTCATTGGTATCTTAGCCAATGTTTACACTTCTACCAAAAGAGTGATCTGGTCATTATCACTGTTATTAGTGTGGGGCCTTGCTGTACACAAATTCATTAACTCATTCCCCTGTGTCACATTTTAAAAATCAGTCCTTCTCCATAGAATGCTTTGGGACATCGCAATGACATGAAAGGTAATATATTGAGGAGCAAGACTTGGGTACGCAGGCTATATTCATTACTACTTTTGTACACTTAATAGAAGTCAGCAATATATTCAGCAATGAACAAGGTATGAACAAACTTTAGGACGTTAAAGGCGGATTGGTAAAATGGACAGACGAAAGTGACCAGAAAGAATGGTGAAGTGATACACTTTTCTATGAAGAATGAGGGAAAGACAATATGGAGTCAACCATTTGATTCTAAAGTCAATGCAGAAGGAGACAGAGCAGATGGGAATCGACATTGATCACAGTGGAAAACCGATGGGAAACCTGGGTGGTTTTCCATCAGGAGCTATTCCATTGCAGTCAGGAGCTAACTTGGGAAGCCTCAGGCCTATGGCCCATTTCAGCCCAGGGTGGGAATGATGAACCTGCCAGCCAATCAAAGTGGTGAGCACTGCCAGTGTTACACTCAGGCCTTCACCATAGATAGTCTCTGGATTGCCACAGCCAGACAGTGGTGCAAGGGGTAAAGTCATTGGCCTAGTAATTCAGTTCAATGTTCTGTGAGCATGGATTCAAATCCCACCTGTGGCTGATGGTTAAATTTTAATTCAATAAAATCTGGAATAAAGAGCTGGCCTTGCTGTGAAAGCCCACCTGGTTCCTATGTGGAAGGGAATATCTGGATTCTTACCTAGTCTCGCCTATACACAAAGGCAGAGCCACTGAAAGGTAACAAAAAAGAGAAAATGCTGGAAAATCTCAGCAGGTCTGGCAGCATCTGTAAGGAGAGAAAAAAGCTGATGTTTCGAGTCTAACTGACCCTTTATCAAAGCTTTGACTCAAAACATCAGCTCTTTTCTATCCTTACAGATGCTGCCAGACCTGATAAGATTTTCCAGCATTTTCTCTTTTGGTTTCAGATTCCAGCATCTGCAGTAATTTGCTTTTAGCGACTGAAAGATGGTTGACTCTTTCTTGCCCTCTGGGCAATTTGGGAGGGGCAATAAATAGGCAGTACAGTGGTTACCACTGCCTCCCCACAGCACCAGGGAGCTGGGTTCCTTGGGTGACTGCGTGGAGTTTGCACGTTCTGCCCGTGTCGATGTGGGTTTTCGCTGGTAATTCCGGTTCCCTCCCACAGTCCAAAGATGTGCAGGTTCAGTGGATTGGCCACAGAAAATGCAGGGTTACAGGGAAGGGTAGGATGCTGTTCGGAGGGATAGCACAGACCCAA
>NW_025212947.1:14040-18279 GCF_004010195.1 Chiloscyllium plagiosum
ATCCCATGAAGATAGAAATCACTGTCAGGATGTTGTCAGCTCCTTCACAGAGAACAGGCTTCGGGAGTTATTGAAAGAAGAGTTATTGAAAGGGTGGCACGGTGGCTCAGTGGTTAGCACCGCTTGCCTCACAGCGCCAGGGACCCGGGTTCGATTCCACCTTCAGACAACTGTCCATGTGGAGTTTGTGCATTCTTCCCCGTGTCTGAACGGGTTTCCTCCGGGTGTTCTGGTTTCCTCCCACAGTCCAAGGTTGTGCAGGTTAGGGTGGGTTGGCAGTGCTAAATTGCCACGTCGTGTCCATGGATGTGCAGGCTAGGTGGATTAGCCATGGGAAGTGCAGGGATAGGGGGATGGGTCTGGGTTGGATGCTCTTTGGAGGGTTGATGTCGACTCGATGGGCCAAACGGCCTGATCTATGATTTGAACTCAAACACAGAATGAAGTGCTAGCAGACAATGGATTGGGAAGTTGAAAGCAGAGATGGGACACCTTCCTTCTCCCTATCGCTCAGAGTAAAGTCCTTTGCTTGGTCACGATGTGTCTGAGCATAAAGAATATCCCTTTCTGATAGTTGTCACCCATGAGTCCCAAGGTGTAGGGTAAGGACAGACTTGGAGTTCCTGGCCTCCCAGGAGTACGATACCTGAGGTGGTGGGATGAGGCCTTCAGCTAGGCCTTGGCTTCAGAAAGGCTCCTGTGGACAGGAATGCTGCCCTCCTCACCTTGAAATAAGGGGAGCCCAACTCAGCTGCATGCCCTACCATGGTGTCAAAATGTCCCACGGCCTCCAAAGGCACTTCCTGGGGTTTGGGGGGTTGGGGGAGGGGCACGGGGAGAGAGGTTGGTGTTGATTAAATCCCACTCACCCTGGGGTCAGACTTTGGGAGGCAGCTGTTGGTCTGCACAATACCCGAAGTTGGCACAGCCAATCCAGAGACCCCTTAGAAAAGAATCAGACAAAGTCTTTGGCTCTTTATTGTCAGGGAGTTCAAGGGTGAGGAAGTGACCTTAAACCTCTATACCAGGGAAAATAAAATCTGGCATAGCTTCAGCTGGTGCACTGTATCCATTGTGACATTACACTTTGAGAAGGATCTTGGAGCTGTGCGGTGGGGGCAGAATATTCCGTGAAGAGTAAATGTATTCCTGAGTGTTGTACCAATTGCCGGGATTGTAGAGAGACGGTGGGAGCTGGGGGGGTATGAGCATGGTGGGGTTTGTTTATTCCCCTCAGAATGAAGAAGGCTGAGGGGAAACTGAATGGAACCGTTCAAAGGCATGAATGGTTTTGTTTGGAAGAGTAAAGTCAAACTGGTATTGGGGGGAGGGTGGGAGGTCAGTGGACTCGGGATTTCAGGTGATTTCCAAGAGACCCCGCAGAGCTGACAGGAAGGAATGTCTGTTTTACCTGCACCGTCTATTAAGTGATGGGGCTTCCACTCTGAAGACAGCGGTGGAGACAGACTCAGAGTAACATCTCGATAATGAGTGGATAGGAAGGGTCAGGGGGCTGTTGAGGCTGGATCGTTAAACATATGCAAGACTGAGATAGGAAGGTTTTGACTCAGTGAGAGAATCAAGGGTTATGGGGTAAAGAGTCAAAGAAATGTGGTGCTGGAAAAGCACAGCCAGTCAGGCAGCATCCCAGGAGCAGGAGGGTTAATGTTCGAGCATAAACTCTTCATCAGGAATGTGTGCCCTCATGCTCGAAACGTCGATTACCCTGCTCCTCAGATGCTGCCTGACCTGCTGTGCTTTCCCAGTGTCACACTCTTTGACTCCGATCTCCGGTATCTGCAGGCCTCACTTTCTCCGAGTTGATTGCGGGGTAAAGGCAGGCAAGTGGAGTTGAGGCTATCATGATCTCACCGGATGACAGAACAGATTTGATGGGCTGAAAGGCCCATTTCTGCTCCTATGTCTTACGGTCTGTGGTCTTATTTGTAAGAGGTGGATAAATACTTGAAGGGAAATGAGTGATAGGAAAGAATAGGGGAGTGGGATAGCTCTACCTGGGAGCAGCCATCGATTCGATGGGCCAAATGATCTCCTTCTGTCCTGTAACACCCTACAATTCTCTGAAGGAAAGCTGTCTCTCCTGTCTAAGTTCACCATTAGACTTCAATCCACTCTGGCAGCACAGCAGAGATGAAGGGCTGGTCTTAATGGATGTGAGGTTTAAATTCATTTGTCTCAAAGAGATTGACATCCCAGACAACATGAGCAGAGGACGGCTCCAAAGCACTCGACAACACATCCAGGTGTAATTTGAGGGACGTTATTCAGGGAAAATAACATGTAAAGTAAGTAGAAGCTCCTCACCAATTATATTCTGAGAAGACATCTCTCTCACATTGTAAATTGCGAGATTAAAACTCATACATCCTTCAGGGATGTGTAATCGTAATGTCACTGGAATCATCATCCAGATGACAGGCTAATGTACCCATACCCCTACATGTGTTCAAAACCCACCATGGCACATGGTGAAACTTGAATAAAAATCTGCAGTTTATAGCTGGTCTAATGGTGACCATGTATCAAACTGTCATTTGTTGTAAAAAGTCCATCTGGTTCACTGATAACCCTTAGGGAAGGAAATCTGCGAGTCTTACCTGGTCTGGCCTACATGTGACTCCAGACCCACAGCAATGTGGGTGACTCCACTGCCCTCTGTGTAATAAATGTTGGTCCAGGCCCTGTCACTCACATCCCATGTCTGAAACCAATGCTACACCCTGGACACAAACATCCACATGATGTCATGAGCACTACGATCAGAGAAATGATCAGATACAATGCATGCTTGAAGCTACACATTTGTAGTTCCATCCAGAAACTAGGGGCAGCACTGAGCGACATATTAACAGATGTTTAACACAGAATCTTCCTCCATCAAAACCCACAAAGTCCTGGTGTGGAGTCTGAAATCTGGGGAGATTCCCCTTACTGCTGAAAAGGTGTGTCACTGTACCTGCTGATGCCTCAGAATTAAGGTTTCGTTTAGGGTCTGAATGCTGTTCTCACTCAAGGTTTCTTCAGCTGCTTTGAAGAAACTGTCGAAGATTTCCATCATCTTATCTCGATTTTCAATCAACTTCCTGCGAGCTGGAATCAGAAATTCCAGAGATGGGTAAGAATTGTACAGCTGGATTGGAACAAGAACATAACCAATAAGTTCAGGCGTTGAGTTGATAAGTAACTGTCCGTCTGTAGTCGATGCGTTGGCCAAGTAACTTACGGTGACATAAAACAAAGAGCTGCTGGATATCGGAAACAAAAGCAGGAATTTCTGGAGAAACTCAGTGCGTCTGGCCACATCAGTGAGAAGAAAGCAGAGTTAACATTGTGAGTCCGGTGAGGCCTTGGGATTTTTTTCAAAAATTGGAACAGGAAGGGCAAGTTACGTGAACCTTGCATGACCTTGGTCAAAAAGAAAAAGGAGAAATATGTAAAGTCTGGGAGGATGGAATTAACTGATTAGCGATGAAGAAAGGTTGGATAGATTGGGTTTGTTTTCACCGGAACGCGGGAGGTTGAGGACAGAGGTTTATAAGACTGTGAATGGCACCGATAGAGTGGACAGCATCAGGCTTTTTCCCGGGGTGGGCGGGGTCAAATACTCGGGGACACCGGTTGAAGGTGCAGCTGTGAGGGCCATCCAAAAGAGATGGGCAAGGCAGGTCTTTCACACAGAGGGGGGGGGTGCCTGGAACACGCTACCAGAGGAGGTGGTGGAAGCAGACATAATAGCTACATTCACCTGACAAATGCAGGAATAGGAAGGGAATAGAGGGATATGGCTATTGTAAATGAGAACAGTTTTAGTTACCAAGGGAAAAATGTGTCAGCACAGGCTTGGAGGGCCGAAGGGCCTGTTCCTGTGCTGTACTGTTTGTTGTTCTTTGTGAGTGAGGGAATGTGGGAGAGAGAGAGAGAGAGAGGAACTGAGGGAGAGAGGGCAGTGAAGGAGTGTGGGAGTGAGGGTGTGAGGCGGTGAGGGAATGTGGGAGAAGGCAGTGAGCTTTAGATTTTTTTTTAGATTACTTACAGTGTGGAAACAGGCCCTTCGGCCCAACAAGTCCACACTGACCCGCCGAAGCGCAACCCACCCAGACCCCTACATTTACCCCTTACCTAACACTACAGGCAATTTAGCATGGCCAATTCACCTGACCTGCACATCTTTGGACTGTGGGAGGAAACCGGAGCACCCGGAGGAAACCCACGCAGACA
>NW_025212947.1:22218-24379 GCF_004010195.1 Chiloscyllium plagiosum
CTGTGTTCCAGACAGCACAGAGCAGGAACAGGCAGACAGTGTTACAGACAGCTCAGAGCAGCAACAGGCAGACAGTGTTACAGACAGCTCCAAGCAGGAACATGCAGACAGTGTTACAGAAAGCACAGAGCAGGAACATTCAGACAGTGTTACAGACAACATAGAGCAGGAACAGACAGACAGTGTTACAGAAAGCACAGTCCAAGAATAGGAAGACAGTGTTACAGATAGCACAGAGCATGAACAGGCAGACAGTGTTACAGACAGCATGGATCAAGAACAGGCAGACAGTGTTGCAGACAGCACAGAGCAGGAACAGGCAAACAGTATGACAGACAGCTCCAAGCAGGAACATGTAGACAGTGTTACAGAAACACTAAGCAGGAACAGGCAGACAGTGTTAAAGACAGCGTGGAGCAGAAACAGGCAGACAGTGTTACAGACAGCACAGAGCAGGAACAGGCAGACAGTGTCACAGACAGCTCTGAGCAGGAACAAACAGACAGTGTCACAGACAGCGTGGACCAAGCACAGACAGAGAGTAGTACCGACAGTGTGGAGCAGGAACAGACAGATAATGTTACAGAGAGCACAAAGCAGGAACAGACAGGCAGTGTTACAGACAACACAGAGCAGGAACAGGTAGACAGTGTCACTGACAACACAGAGTAGGAACAGGCAGACAGTGTTACAGACAGCACAGAGCAACAACAGGCTGACAGTGTTACACATAGCGTGGATCAGGAACAGAAAGTGTTACAGACAGCACAGAGCAGGAACATGCAGACAGTGTTACAGACAGCTCAGAGCAGGAACAGGCAGACAGTGTTACAGACATCACAGAGCAAGAACAGGCAGACAGTGTCACAGACAGCACAGAGCAGGAACACGCAGACAGTGGTACAGACAGCACAGAGAAGCGACAGGCAGACAGTGTTACACATAGCATGGAGCTGGAACAGGCAGACAGTATTACAGAGACTATAGAGTGGGAACATGCAGACAGTGTTACAGACAGCGTGGAGCAGGAACAGACAGACAGTGTTACAGATAGCTCACAGCAGGAACAGGCAGACAGTATTACAGACAGCTGCAAGCAGGAAAATACAGACAGCGTTAAAGACAGCGTGGAGCAGGAATAGACAGACAGTGTTACAGACAGCTCAGAGCAGGAACAGGCAGACAGCATTACAAACAGCACAGAACAGGAACAGGCAGACTGTGTCACAGACAGCACAGAGCAGGAATAGATAGACAGTGTTACAGGCAGCGCAGATCAGGAACAGACAGACAGTGCTACAGACAACACAGAGCAAGAACAGACAGACAGTGTTACATACAGCTCAGAGCAGGAACAGGCAGACAGCGTTACAGACAGCATGGAGCAGGAACAGACAGACGGTGTTATAGACAACACAGAGCAAGAACAGACAGACAGTGTTACAGACAGCTCAGAGCAGGAACTGGCAGACAGTGTTACAGACAGCTCAGAGCAGGAACAAGCCGACAGCGTTACAGACAGCGTGGAGCTGGAACAGACAGACAGTGTTACAGACAGCTCAGTGCAGGAACAGGCAAATGGTGTTCCAGACAACACAGCAAGAACAGACAGTCAGTGTTACAGACAGTTCAGAACAGGACCAGGTAGGCAGCATTACAAACAGCACAGAACAGGAACAGGCAGACTTTGTCACAGACAGCACAGAGCAGGAACAGACAGACAGTGTTACAGACAGCTCAGAGCAGGAACAGGCAGACAGCATTACAGACAGCACAGAGCAGGAACAGACAGACAGTGTTATAGACAGCTCAGAGCAGGAACAGGCAGACAGTGTTACAGACAGCACAGAGCAACAACAGGCTGACAGTGTTACACACAGCGTGGATCAGGAACAGGCAGACAGTGTTGTAGACAGCACAGAGCATGAACAGGCAGACAGTGTTACAGACAGCTCCAAGCAGGAACAGGCAGACAGCGTCACAGATAGCACAGAGCAGGAACAAATAGACAGCATTATAGACAGCACAGAGCAGGAAAAGAAAGTGCTACAGGTGGCACTGAGCAGGAACAGGCAGACAGTGTCACAGACAACACAGAGCAAGAACAGACAGACAGTGTTACATACAGCTCAGAGCAGGAACAGGCAGACAGTGTTACAGA
>NW_025212947.1:25192-29662 GCF_004010195.1 Chiloscyllium plagiosum
AGCATGGAGCAGGAACAGACAGACAGTGTCACAGACAGCACAGAGCAGGAACATGCAGAGAGTTATACAGACAGCACAGAGAAGCAACACGCAGACAGTGTTACAGACAGCATGGAGCAGGAACAGACAGACAGTGTCACAGACAGCACAGAGCAGGAACATGCAGAGAGTTATACAGACAGCACAGAGAAGCAACACGCAGACAGTGTTACAGACAGCATGGAGCAGGAACAGGCAGACAGTGTTCCAGACAGTTCAGAGCAGAAACAGGCAGACAGTGTTACAGATAGCTCTGAGCAGGAACATGCAGACAGTGTTATAGGTAGCATGGAGCGGGAACAGACAGACAGTGTTACAGACAGCATGGAGCAGGAACAGACAGACAGTGTCACAGACAGCACAGAGCAGGAACATGCAGACAGTTATACAGACAGCACAGAGAAGCAACACGCAGACAGTGTTACAGACAGCATGGAGCAGGAACAGACAGACAGTGTTACAGACAGCACAGAGCAGGAACAGGCATACAGCATTACAGACAGCACAGAGCAGGAACAGGCGGACAGTGTTACAGACAGCTCAGAGCAGGAACAGGCCGTCAGTGTTACAGATTGCACAGAGCAACAACAGGCAGACAGTGTTACACGAAGCGTGGATCAGGAACATGCAGACAGTGTTGCAGACAGCACAGATCATGAACAGGCAGACAGTGTTACAGACAGTGTGGAGCAGGAACAGGCAGACAGCATTACAGACAGCATGAAGCAGGAACAGGCAGACTGTGTTACACACAGCGTGGAGCAGGAACAGACAGACAGTGTCACAGACAGCACAGAGCAGGAACATGCAGACAGTTATACAGACAGCACAGAGAAGCAAGACGCAGACAGTGTTACAGACAACATGGAGCAGGAACAGGCAGACAGTGTTCCAGACAGCTCAGAGCAGAAACAGGCAGACAGTGTTACAGATAGCTCTGAGCAGGAACATGCAGACAGTGTTATAGGTAGCATGGAGCAGGAAGAGACAGACAGTGTTACAGACAGCATGGAGCAGGAACAGGCAGACAGTGTCACAGACAGCACAGAGCAGGAACAGGCAGACAGTGGTACAGGCAGCACAGAGCAAGAACAGACAGACAGTGTTACGGACATCTCAGAGCAGGAACAGGCTGACAGCGTTACAGACAGCGTGGAGCAGGAACATACAGACAGTGTTACAGACAGCTCAGTGCAGGAACAGACAGACAGTGTTACAGACAACACAGCAAGAACAGACAGACAGTGTTACAGACAGCTCAGAGCAGGAGCAGGCAGACAGTGTTACAGACAACGTGGCACAGGAACAGACAGACAGTGTTACAGACAGCTCAGAGCTGAAACAGGCAGACAGCATTACAGACTGCACAGAGCAGGAAAAGACAGACAGTGTTACAGACAGCTCAGAGCAGGAGCAGGCAGACAGTGTTACAGACAACGTGGCACAGGAAAAGACAGACAGTGTTAAAGACAGCTCAGAGCAGGAACAGGCAGACAGTGTCACAGACAACACAGAGCAAGAACAGACAGACAGCGTTACAGACAGCTCAGAGCAGGAACAGGCAGACAGTGTTACAGACAGCACAGAGCAACAACAGGCTGACAGTGTTACACACAGCATGGATCAGGAACAGGCAGACAGTGTTGTAGAAAGCACAGAGCATGAACAGGCAGACAGTGTTACAGACAGCTCCAAGCAGGAACAGGCAGACAGCGTCACAGATAGCACAGAGCAGGAACAAATAGACAGCATTATAGACAGCACAGAGCAGGAAAAGAAAGTGCTACAGGTGGCACTGAGCAGGAACAGGCAGACAGTGTCACAGACAACACAGAGCAAGAACAGACAGACAGCGTTACAGACAGCTCAGAGCAGGAACAGGCAGGCAGTGTTACAGATAGCACAGAGCAGAGACATTCAGACAGTGTTATAGACAGCTCAGAGCAGGAACAACCAAATAGTGTTACAGACAGCACAGAGCAGGAACAGGCAGACAGTTTTACAGACATCAGAGAGCAGGAACAGGCAGGCAGTGTCACAGACAGCACAGAGCAGGAACAGGCAGACAGTGGTACAGACAGCACAGAGAAGTGACAGGCAGACAGTGTTACACATAGCATGGAACTGGAACAGGCAGACAGTGTTACAGAGGGTACAGAGCGGGAACAGGCAGACAGTGTTACAGACAGCGCCAAGCAGGAACACGCAGACAGTGTTACAGACAGCGCCAAGCAGGAACATGCAGACAGTGTTACAGACAGCGTGGAGCAGGAACTGACAGGCAGTGTTACAGACAGCACAGTGCAGGAACAGGCAGACAGCATTACAGACAGCACAGAACAGGAACAGGCAGACTGTGTTACAGACAGCACAGAGCAGGAACATGCAGACAGTGTTACAGACAGCTCAGAGCAGGAGCAGGCAGACAGTGTTACAGACAACGTGGCACAGGAACAGGCAGACAGTGTTCCAGACAGTTCAGAGCAGGAACAGGCAGACAGTGTTCCAGACAGTGTGGAGCAGGAATAGGCAGACAGCATTACAGACAGCATGAAGCAGGAACAGGCAGACTGTGTTACACACAGCGTGGAGCAGGAATAGACAGACAGTGTTACACACAGTGTGGAGCAGGAACAGACAGACAGTATTACAGACAACACAGAGCAGGAACATGCAGACAGTGTTTTAGACAGCTCAGAGTAGGAACAGGCAGACAGATTTATGAACAGCACAGAGCCGGAACAAACAGACAGCGTTATAGACAGCACAGGGGAGGAACAGACAGTGCTACAGGCAGCACAGATCAAGAACAGGCAGTCAGTGTTACAGATAGCACAGAGCAGGAACAGGCAGACAGTGTTACAGATAGCACAGAGCTGGAACAAGCAGACAGTGTTACAGATAGCTAAGAGCAGTGATATGCAGACAGTGTTACAGATAGCACAGAGCAGGAACAGGCAGACAGTGTTGCAGACAGCACAGAGCAGGAACAGGCAGACAGATCTATGGACAGCACAGAGCCGGAACAAACAGACAGCATTATAGACAGCATAGAGCAGGAACAGACAGTGCTACAGGCAATACAGATCAAGAACAGGCAGTCAGTGTTACACATAGCATGGAGCTGAAACAGGCAGACAGTGTTACAGATAGCACAGAGCAGGAACAGGCAGACAGCGTCACAGACAGCATGGAGCAAGAACAGGCAGACAGTGCTACAGAAAGTACAGAGCAGGAACATGCAGACAGTATTATAGACAGTGTAGAGCAGGAACAGGCAGACATAGTTACAGACAGCACAGAGCAGGAACAGGCAGACAGTGCTACAGACAGCACAGAGCAGGAACAGACAGACAGTGTTACAGACAGCTCTGAGCAGGAACAGGCAGACAGTGCTGCAAACAGCGTGGAGCAGGTACAGACAGAGAGTATTACAGACAGCGTGGAGCAGGAACAGACAGACAGTGTTACAGACAGCAAAGAGCAGGAACAGGCATACAATGTTACAGAAAACACAGAGAAGCGACACACAGACAGTGTTACACAGAGCATGGAGCCAGAACAGGCAGACAGTGTTACAGACAGCATGGAGCAGGAACAGGCAGACAGTGTTCCAGACAGCTCAGAGCAGAATCAGGCAGACAGTGTTACAGACAGTGTGGAGCAGGAACAGGCAGACAGCATTACAGACAGCATGAAGCAGGAACAGGCAGACTGTGTTACACATAACGTGGAGCAGGAACAGACAGACAGTGTCACAGACAGCACAGAGCAGGAACATGCAGACAGTTATACAGACAGCACAGAGAAGCAACATGCAGACAGTGTTACAGACAGCATGGAGCAGAAACAGGCAGACAGTGTTACAGATAGCTCTGAGCAGGAACATGCAGACAGTGTTATAGGTAGCATGGAGCAGGAACAGACAGACAGTGTTACAGACAGCATGGAGCACGAACAGACAGACAGTGTTACAGACAGCACAGAGCAGGTACAGGCATACAGCATTACAGACAGCACAGAGCAGGAACAGGCGGACAGTGTTACAGACAGCTCAGAGCAGGAACAGGCCGTCAGTGTTACAGATAGCACAGAGCAACAACAGGCAGACAGTTTTACACGAAGCGTGGATCTGGAACATGCAGACATTGTTACAGACAGCGAGTAGCAGGAACAGACAGACAGTGTTCCAGACTGCACAGAGCAGGAACAGGCAGACAGGGTTACCGACAGCCCCAAGCAGGAACTTGCAGACAGTGTTACAGACAGCTTCGAGCAGGAACAGGCAGACAATGAAACAGACAGCATGGAGCAGGAACAGACAGACAGTATTACAGATAGCACAGAGCAGGAATGGGCAGACAGTGTTACAGATAGCACAGAGCAGGAACAGGCAGACAGTGTCAAAGACAGTGGGGAGCAGGTACAGAC
>NW_025212948.1:0-13979 GCF_004010195.1 Chiloscyllium plagiosum
CATGGTTTCTTCCTTCCCACTCAGGATCACTCCACTGACCTCTTTTCCCACCTCTCCCCTGATCAAATCTCTTTGCCCTTGTCCTGATTTCTCTCACTTCTCCCTGCCTTCTCAGTCTCTCTGCAGGAACAATACAGTTGTCACAGTGGAGGATTTTAATTTTCCTAACATGAATTGGGACTGCCAGAGTGTTAAGAGCTTAGATGGGGGTGGAATTTGTTAAGTGCTTTCAGGAAAGTTTCCTCAAGCAGTGTATAGAGGGACCTACTTGGGAAGGGGCAAAGCTCGACCTACTCTTTGGAATTAGGGCAGGACAGGTGACGGAGGTGACAGTGGGGGAGCACTTTGGGACCAGGGACCATAGTTCTATTAACGTTAAAATAGTTGTGGAGAGGGATAAAACTGTCCACAGGTTCACATTCTGAACTGGGCAAGGCGGATTTTGGTGGAATTAGACAGCAGCTTGCAGGGGTTGGTTGGATTAGTTGGTTTGCAGGCAAAGGGACCTCTGGCAAGTGGGAGGCCATTAAAAGTGAGATAGCTAGAGTTCAAGGTCGAAATGTTCCTGTGAGGGTGAAGGGCAAGGTTGGCAGGAATAGAGAATGCTGGATGGCAAGAGATTCTGAGGCTTTGACCAGAATAATGAAAGAAACAAAGCTCAGGTACAGACAGCTGGGAGCAAGGGAATCCCTGGAGGTATACAGGGAACACAGGAGTTTACTGAAGAAGAAAATCAGGAGGCAAAAAGGGGCTATAGTTTCCTTTGTTGAGAAGATTAGGGTGAATCCAAAGTGGTACTTTAGGTATATTAAAGGAAAAAGAATATCTGGACAGAGAATGGGGCCCCCTCAAAGCCCAAAGTGGATATGTATATGTAGAACTGCAGGGGTTAGGCGAGGGTCTCAATGAACATTTCTCCTCTGTGTTTACCATGGAGAAAGATATGAAGACCTGGGAACTTGGGGCCGTTAGTGGTCATATCTTGGGGACACTCCATTTCACAGTAGAGGAGGTATTGGATGTATTAGAATGTATGTAGATGAATAAATCTCCTGGTCCTGACCAGATATATCCAAGACCACTGCAAGAGACTAGAGAAGAAATCACAAGGTCCCTGGCTGATATTTTTGCATCATCATTAGCCATGGGTGAGGTCCCGGAAGATTAGAGGGTGGAGAATGTTATTCAAGAAGGGCTGCTAAGAAAAACCTGGAAATTATAGACCAGTAAGCTTAACATCTGTAGTGGGTAAGTTATTTGAGAAGATTCTGAGGCATAAGATATATGTGCATTAAAAAGTCAGGGTTTTATTCAGCGTAGTCAGCGTGGCTTTGTGCATGGGAGATCATGCCTCACAAATTTGTTACAGTTTTTTGATGAAGTGAGCAGGAAGGTTAACGAGAGCAGGGCGGTGGATGTAGTCTGTATGGATTTCAGTAAGGCCTTTGATAAGCTTCTAGATAGTAGGCTGCTCTGGAAGGTGAGATCACATGGAATATAAAAGGCATGATTAGTAAGTTTGCAGATGACACTAAAATATGCGATATTGTGGACAGAGAGAAAAGTTATCAGAAATTGCAGCAGGACATTGATCAGCTGGGAAAGTGGGCTGAGAAATTATAAAAGGGGTTTAATATAGATCAGTGTGAGGTCTTGCACTTTGGAAGGTGAAATCAAGGTAGAAGTTTCATGGTGAATGGTTGGACCTTAAGGAGCATAGTGGAAAAGAGGGATCTTGGAGTTCAGGTTCATGGTTCTCTGAAAGTGGAGGCACAGGTAGACAGGGCAGGGAAGGCTTTTGGCCCACTGGCCTTCATCAGTCAGGGCATTGAGTAGAGGAGTTGGGAAGTTAAGTTGCAGTTAGACAGGATGTTGGTGAGGCTGGACTTACAGTACTGTGTTCAGTTTTGATCACCTTGCTATAGGAAGGATGTTATTAATCTGGAAAGAGTGCAGAAGAAATTTAGAAGGATGTTGCCTGGACTCAATAGTCTGAGTTATAGGGAGAGGTTGGATAAACTGGGACAGTTTTCTTCAGAGCGTAGGAGACTGAGGGAGGACCTTATAGAGGTTTACAAGATCATGAGAGGCATGGATAGGGTAAGTGTACTCAGTCATTTTCCCAGGGTTGGGGAATCGAGGACTAGAGGGCATCAGTTTAAGGTTAGAGGGAAAAGAATAAAATGGAACCTGAGGGGCAACATTTTTTACACAGAGGGTGGTACGCATATGGAATGAGCTGTCAGCAGAAGTGGTTGAGGTGGGCACATGAACAATATTTAAAAGGCATTTGAACAAATACCTGGATAGGAAAGGATTAGAAGGATATGGGCCAAGTGCAGGGAAACGTGTACAGATGTTTTGGTCGGCGTTGACCAGTTTGCGCCAAAGGACCTGTCTCCATGTTGTAGGACTCTCTGACTCCATGACTCTGCCCCTTGACCTGATCTCTCTCCCCTCCCTCCCAGATGCAATCTCTTTGCTCTTCTCCAGGTCTCTTCCCTGCTCCCCCGCGCACCCCCCCCCCACCCCACTTCCAGTCTTTTTGCCCTTGTCCTGATTACTCACATTCCCCCCAATCTCAGTCATTTTACTCTCTATCCTGATCTCTCACCAACCAGGCACAATATCTTTGCCCCTTTTCCTGATCTATCCTCCTTCTCAATCCAAGTCTCTTTGCCCCCTGTCTTTATCTCTCCATAAGATGGTAAAAGAGGTGGGGGGGTGTGGCATTGTTAATCAAGGACAGTATTACAACAGCTGAGAGAATGTAGTTTGGGCTGAGGTTAGAAACAGGAAAGGAGAGGTCACCCTGTTGGGAGTTTTCTATAGACCTCTGAATAGTTCAAGAGATGTAGAGGAAAGGATAGCAAAGATGATTCTCAATAGGAGTGAGAGTGACAGGATAGTTGTTATGGGGGACTTTAAATTCCCAAGTATTGACTAGGAATACTATAGTACAAGTTGTTTCAATGGGTCAGTTTTTGTTCAATGTGTGCAAGAGGGTTTCTGACACAGTATGTAGACAGGCCAACAAGGGGCGATGCCATATTGGATTTGGTATTGGGGAATGAACCCAGACAGGTGTTAGATTTGAAGGTGGGTGAGCACTTTGACAATAGTGACCATAATTTGGTTATGTTTACAAAAGCAATGGGCAGGGATAGGTATATACCACATGGCAAGAGGTATAACTGGGGGAAAGGCAAGTTTGATGCGATTAGACAAGGTTTAGGATGCATAGGATGGGGAAGGAAACTGCAGGGGATGGACACTCTTGAAATGTGGCTCTTATTCATGGAACAGCTACTGCGGATCTTTAATACCTACATACCTATCAGGCAGGGAGGCAATTGTTGAGAGAGGGACTCATGGTTTACTAAAAAGAGGGCTAAGAAGAGCCAGGAGGGGATATGAGAAGTTGTTGATGGATAGGATCAAGGAAAACCATAAGGTATTCTATAGGTATGTCAGGAATAAAAGAATGATGAGCGAAAGATTAAGGCGAATCAAAGATAGCAGTGGAAAGTTGTGTGTGGAATCTGAGGACATAGGGGAAGCGCTTAATGAGTACTTTTTGTCAGTATTAACAGTAGAAAAGGGCAATGTTAGTGAGAATATGGAGATAGAAGCTACTAGATTAGATAGGATTAAGGTTGACAAAGAGGAGGTTTTAACAATTTTGGGAGATCTGAAAATAGAGAAGTCCCCTCGGCCGGATTCGAATTTATCCTCAGATTCTCTGGGAAGCCAGGGAGGAGATTGTAGAGCCTTTGGCTTTGATCTTTATGTCATAATTGTTGACAGGAGTAGTGCCAGAAGACTGGAGGATAGCAAATGTTGTTCCCTTGTTTAAGAAGGGGAGTTGGGACAACCCTGGAAATTATAGACCAGTGAGCCTTACTTCGGTTGTGGGTAAGGTGTTGGAAAAGCTTATAAGAGATAGGAGTTATAATCATCTGGAAAAGAATAATTTGCTTAGGAATAGTCAGCTTGGTTTTGTGAAGGGTAGGCTATTGCACAAAATATGGAGTTTCGGGATTGAAGGTGATTTACTAGCTGAAAGAAGACAGAGGGTGGTGGTTGATGGGAAATGTTCATCCTGGAGCTCAGTTACCAAGGTGTGCCAGAAGGGTCTGTTTTGGATCACTGCTGTTTGTCATTATAATAAATGATCTGGATGTGGGCTTAGAAGGATGGGTTAGTAAATTTATGCTAAGGTAGGCCGAGTTGTGGATAGTTCCGAAGGATGTTGTGGGTTACAGATGGACATAGATAAGCTACAGAGCTGGTCTGAGAAGTGGCAAATGGAGTTTAATGCGGAAAAGTGTGAACGAGTTCACTTTGGAAGAAGTAACAGGAATGCAGAGTACTGGACGAATGGTAAAAGTTTTGGCAGTGTAGATGAATAGAGAGATTTCGGTGTCCTGGTGCATAATTCCCTGGAGGTTTCCACCCAGGTTGATAGGGATGTTAAGAAGGCATATGGTGTCTTGGTATTTATTGGAAGGGGGATTCAGTTTTGGAGCCACGAGGTCATGCTTCAGCTATACAAGACATTGGTAAGGCTGCACCTGGAGTATTGCGTGCAGTTCTGGTCACTGCATTGTTGGAAGGATGTGGAAGCTTTGGAAAGGTTTCAGAGGAGATTTACTAGGATGTTGCCTGGTATGGAGGAAAGGTCTTACGAGGAAAGGCTTAGGGAACTGAGGATATTTTCATGAGAGAGAAGATGGTTGAGAGGTGTATTAATAGAGACCTATAAGATAATCAGAGGCTTAGATAGGGTGGACAGTGAGAGCCTTTTTCCTTGGATGGTGAAGGCTAACACGAGGGAACATAGCTTTAAATTGAGGGAGTGACAGATTGAGGACAGATATTAAAGGTTATTTCTTCACTCAGAGAGTAGTAGGGGTATGGAATGGCCTGCCTGCTAATGGACTTGCTGACATTAAGGTCATTTAAATGAGCATTGGACATATCTATGAATAACAATGGAATGGTGTAGGTTAGATGGACATCAGATTATTTTCACAGGTCGGTGCAACATCGAGGGCCAAAGGGCCTGTACTGCGCTGTAATGTTTATGTTCTATTTTCTAAATGCTGCCAGACCTGCTGAAATTCTCAAGCATTCTCCTTATTTGTTATGGAAGAACATTATCCTGCCTTCAAGTAGAAGAATCAAGGATTGTTTCTTTTATTAAACATCTGAAATGAAGCCTTAATGACTTCACAGAATCATAGAATTGCCATTGTGTGGAAGCTGGCCATTTGGCATATTGTGTCCACACTGACCCTCAGAACAGTGTCTCAGCCTGGACCTTATCCCTATAGCACTGCATTTCCCATGGCTAATCCAGCTAGCCTGCACATCCCTGGACATTGTGGGCAATTCAGCATGGCCAATCCACCTAACCTGCACTTCTTTTGACTGTGGAAGGAAATCAGAGCACCCGGAGGAAAACCCATACAGATAGAGGGAGAATGTGCTAACTCCGCACAGACAGTGACCCAAGGGCAGACTCAAGTCCAGATTCCTGTGAGGCAGCAGTGCTAACCATTGAGCTGTGTGCCATCGGTGAACCTTCTCATTTCATATCACACACAACCTGATTCACTGTTGATGTTGGAGCTGGTTGACTCAAGAGAAAGGAGATTGCTCAGAATAGTTGAGAAGTCAATTCCCATATTGAAAGGGTTTTTGTTTGAAAGTTGCAGGTGAGAAAATGTTTATTAGAATTCATAACCTATTATTTGAAGCGAAAAGGTTGGATTTCAAATTTGAGTGAATACTCAAGGAAGCGGCTACCAATCTCTCAAGACCAGAAATTGAAAATAACAGTTAAGTCAAATGTGTGTCTGTCACAGAGAACGCAATTCTCTGGTACGTGTAGGTTAGCCATTGGGATAGATATAATGTTGTATGTTTACTGTCTGTCGATATTTTAAAAAGTGTATTATTTGCATGTGGATTGATTTATTCGATTTTATCATCTTTCGCTTAACTTGTATTGTTGAAACCAGACTTAGAGCATTGGGTAGCAATGTTTCAATTAAAGCCCAACTTGTCAAATGAAAACCAAATACCTATCAGGCGACATTTCATATTGAGATCAGCCTTGCCCAGTGTGAACATCAGCATTCTTCAGCATACAAGCAATTAAGAATCCATGGAACATTTTTCTCGGGTTTTTTCATGAGGGAGACTCGAATACCATAAGAAGATTTGTATTTCCCCAGGACTCAGTGAGAACACACATACAGTGCTGTGAAACCTTGGCCTTCCTCCCGAAGGAATGAAGTAATGGTATTCATGTCTTGGATCTGCTGCACTTGTCTTTCTAAGTTCCCTCTAGCAGCAATGTCCTTTGACACTCAGCTCCACCAGTCGGTATTGGTGCTTTCAATACATTTAGGAGGCTGAGGGGTGACCTTTATAGAGATTTATAAAATCATGGGGTGCATGGATAGGATAAATAGAGAAAGTCTTTTCCCTGGGGTGGGGGAGTCCAGAACTAGAGGGCATAGGTTTCGGGTGAGGGGGCAAGATATAAAGGAGACCTAAGGGGCAACGTTTTCACGTAGAGGGTGGTACATGTATGGACTGAGCTGCCAGAGGGAGTGGTGGAGGCAAGTAAAATTGCAACATTTAAAAGGCATCTGGATGGGTATATGAATAGGAAAGGTTGGGAGGGATAGGGGCCAGGTGCTGATAGGTGGGACGAGATTGGGTTGGGATGTCTGGTCAGCATGAACAAGTTGGACTGAAGGGTCTGTTTCCATGCTGTACTTCTCTATGACTCTATGACATATAGAGCACCTGCACAGTCCTTGCCACCATTAGAGCTTCCTCCACAGACTTTCCAACATGGAGGTGTACAGAGATATTAGCCGCACGTGGGAAGGACTAGATGGAGTTTGGCAGCAGGTTATCTGTCCCAGCTTTCAGATGATGCCATGAGATTTCATGATTATGAAATGATTCTAATCGTGTTCATTTGTACCTCCATTTCTGTCCTGATGGTTACTAAGAAAATGTCCAGCATTATTGTTCAGATATCATTCCATCAGTCTGACTAAGTGAGGTTTTTGTTTGTCACGTGTGCATGCCCTCCCAGTGTTGAGTGAAGCATCATGAGAAGTGTTTAAAATCGCTCCGCCCCATGTTTGGCTGGTTGTGTGACAAACAGCATCCATGCCTGATCTGCCATGAGAAAGAACAGAAAAACAGAGAACCACTGAGTAGGTCAGCAATCATTTCGGGTTGGGACAATAAAAGTTAATGGTGACTTTCCATTAACACTTGACCAACAGAGCAGGGGGTTAAAATGCAATAGTTTTCCAACAAGTGGAAACATGTAGGATGGAGAAAAAAGAGGTTCATCTGTTACTGGGGGAGTGAAAGAGATGAGGTGACAATAATCTTTCTCGTGAAACAGAAGAATGTGAAAAGGAAGAGCTTTATCTGGAATAGTAACCGTCCGAATGCCTCCATTTCTCCCTCCATTTTGCTAGATCCTTTTTAGCTACTTTGATTCTGCCTCTTTCTTTGCATTTTATTCCATGACCTTCGATTCAGTGAAATGTAGTGAAGGTGAAGCTTCTACCAGGTTGCTACAGTGTGACAGAGCAGACCGAGTTGTACATATGCCGTCTCTTTCTTATGTGTGTTTTGTGTTTCTTTGACCAGAATTTAATCCTGCACTTGTTATGCAAATGAGATTTACTTTCCCATTCGCCATGCTGGGATTTTAAGTAGAGTTTACCAAGTTTTATTTTTGTTATTAATACAGGGAGTTACAACTATTCATCCAGGGTCATTACCATTACGCCATCTTTCAATTCCAGGGAAAAGTCCCACTTTAGCTTTTTCTTTAAGTGACAGTCAGCTATTACCTCTGTTTTCAGGAGTGTAAAAGCAAAGGTTTCTCTTTCTGCAACCTAACATTTCAAACCCATTTTCATCATCCCAGCAATTCTGTTTTATTTTTGCCCAGTACACATTGTCACGAAGTTGGTCAGCTATTTCCAATGGGACTTCACAAATCTAAACAGCTTTCCCTGATCATTAATAAATACCAGACCACTTTGTGTATGTTTTTACATCTCATTTGCTAGGAGACTTTCGTAGACACAACGGCAGTCATGATTCTTGATCCTGACATGCTTTCAAATGGAAGCAATGTGATTACCTTGAGGGGCAAACATTCAGCTCAACAGGGCTAACTTTAACAGCTATCCATTGTCAATTTCCATTAGCCTAATTAGATCCTATTAAACATCACATCTTAATATGGTGAACAATTTGAACTTGTTTCCTTTCATCAGCTTTTACTGAACATCATTCATGCCAATCCCAATATTTCCCATTGCCAGATTGTCAGGACAATTGTCATTGCTATGCAGTAAACCAGAAGAAACCTTATTTTAGTTGAGATGGCTTTTTGGGAGGTTTTGTGTTCTTTATCTTTAAAAAAGAACAAATAAATTGTTCCCCAGGAGATTTCAGAACATTTCTCAGCTCTTCTCTGAATTTCCTCTGGGTTGCTGCATAAATACACATGTTTGTACAGGAACTTAAATACTCAAGTAGATATCCAGTTTCCGTGGCGATATATTCAGGATTTGAGTAATCACCTTGATAGTAGACACTATTTGATAATCTGGTGGCTGCAAAACTTCCAACGGATGTTAACCACAACAGAATAAAGCTGCCTGACATAGTGAAGAGTAATATGATGGATTTTCTCCGACCTCTCACCTCTGGATCACTCTGACTCTCAGTGCTTTTAGCTCGGAGTCCCTTGCGTGTTCTGTTAGCCAATAAAATACGTCTGACAGTCAAAGAATTAAACAAGGTCATGAGAGCAAAAGGAAGCAAAACAACTGACGTTGACTGCATCCAACTATACACTGACCATGCAGGTATTCTATAAACAGCTGCTTTTGTCCTGCAGCCCCAGTGCACACTATTAATTATTTGTTCAGCTTCATATGAAAAGAACATTGGAATACCCTTTAAACAAGTCAGGACTGAAGATGTTGCTATAACTGTAGTTGCAAGTCTCTTGGTGCAGTACTTTTTTTTAAAGTCATGACAACAGATCGCTACAAATCGATCAAATGTGAATGTGACTGTGAACCACACTGACATATCCAGCGTAACAAAAGTTAAGTAAAAGACAAACTTACATACAGCAGTGTAAGACAGAAAGGAATATGGAAAGTGATAATTAAATATCAAGTACACAATCACATTGAAGATCATGACGAATAGATCTGCTACTGCCATGCCCACCATGTAGACAGAGATGCATTTCGAAAGGCCACAATTTCCTCTGCAGAGAATCACAATTGTCATAACATTTGCTGCAAGAAACGGACAGAGAAGTGGAAAATTATTGTGGCACACATGGAATGTTCAGATTGGTTATATCTTACTTAGACTTTCAAGTGTGCTGTTTAATCATGCACATTCACGGGAAGGTCAAAACTCAAAGTGTTAGCAGGATTGAATATGGATTAATAATCCACATTGCTTCTAATAGGTTTTGGCTGGAATTTGTCAAGGCAATGATAATGGAAGGACAAATGGTGCTAGATTTCTGAAGGCTAAGGCAGTGGGACATAGTTCTGCCTCTTCTTTGTGTCTTAGTTTGCAGCCTGTTGCATAAATGTCGTGATCTTCAAGGGGAGAAACACTCTGCAGGTGCTTGTAAGTCAGATGAGTTTTCCAATCCCTTATAGAGAATGGCGTTCATGTAGCTACTGTAGCAGACTACCTGATCCAAGTGGATTTGTGCCACTCAAGTGACATATGATTACTGTCGTCAGCAACGAAGAATCTCAGCATCTCTACTTATCATTCAATGACACTACCAACCTTAAATTCTCCACAGTCAACATGCTGGGATTTGGAATAGTTGAGAGACTAAACTGGATTAACAATGCACATACTGTTACTACATGAGAAGGTCATGATCAAGGAATTCTTTGGTGAGTAACTCATCTGCTAACTCTCCAAATTCCACCACATTTTAAGCATAGTTAGGAAGAGAGATGGAATAGACTCCATTTGACTGTTTCAGTAGAGCCTAACTCTAAAGAAAATTTAGGAAGCTAAGAAAAGTGCCTATTCGTTTGATGCTAAATCCACCAGGTACACATTTCCTGCCTCCACATACAACACATGGTGTCAGCAGTCTGTACCATTTAAAAGATTTACTGCAGTTACTCACCATGTCTCCTTTGAAGGCAGGTTCCAAACCCACAATCTCTCCCAACTAGAAGGACATGGGCAACAGATGGCTGGGAGAAATGGCTGCCTGAAAATTCCCCTCCGAGACAAACACTGCTCTGATCACGGACTGAATCACTGTTCTTTCTCTGTTACTGCTTCAAAATTCTGAAGCGGCAGGTTCCAAACCCACAATCTCTCTCAACCAGAAGGACAAGGGCAGCAGATGGCTGGGAGAATTGCTGCCTGAAAATTTCCCTCCGAGACAAACACTGCTCTGATCATGGACTGAATCACTGTTCTTTCTCTGTTACTGCTTCAAAATTCTGAAGCTCGCATTCTTACAGAGTTGGTGATTGTGAAAGTACATTAAAGGAGATATTGTTCTTGACCACCTCTACCTGTGTCCTGTACCCTACCCTACCTGTATCCCATACTGGCATACACAGGATGTCTGGGCGTAACACACTGGTGGAAGTCTCCCCCAAATTTTCAGTCTGCCCTAATAATATGATGGAGGATTAGCAACCTGGAGGGATAGTTGGAGATGCTCTGCAGTAAAGGCAGCTCTGCAGGTCATAGTTTCCTTTCTAAAAAAAATGTTTTGAAGAATGCAAGGTGAAGGTGTCTGCAAATCCAGTAAATGAGCATATTAAGAAAATGGATTACATCTAACAATTAAATCATTATCAGAAGGGGTGGAATAAAATCAAAGTTTATTGACTGATCCACTCTACAAGGGAAGGCGAGTCCCTGACTGGGGAAAGGAATCACAAGTTCTCAATGTTGCAGTGGTGCAGTGAGTTTGCACACTGGGTGTACCTGACCCCACGGACTGCTGCAATTCAAGACTGATTTCTGCACCAATCTCTGAACAGCAACGAAAGTGGCCAGTGACAGTGAGTTCCTTGGGATGAATAAAGACACCTCTGCAATAACAAATAAACATTAAGAAATTATGCCCAGATTGCTTGTAAACAATTGAGAAGGGGTGTCTGGTAACTTGGAACTTACAGAATATCAGCACTGCAGATGACAGACAGAGCATTCTCTTGTTTTTTGAAAGCACTTCTCTCTGATTGACTCAAACATATTTTTGAATTAGTATTGTGCTCGGAACACATATAGCCACAAAATTTTTATGCATATAATTTGCCACCCAATATCATATCCTGTTCTTTCAATTTAAAGTACAGACCTATTTGAGTAATAAATGGTAATAATGTTGAACTGGAGTATAGGAGAAATGGTGAGGCATGACTCTCAGTCTCAGGTCAGCGGATGAAGGGAAATAGGGAGTGAACATCATAAGACACAAAGCATTCATTATAAACTGTATCGAGGAGCAGGAAGGGGGAGAGGAAAAACTGGAATACCAACAGGAGGGGAATCGGATAAGGAGCCAGACAGCAAGAGCTGTATTGGTCATGGACAGTGGGAAATAGTGCAGGAGTTTTATTGGTCAGGGACAGTGGGAAATAGGGTAGGAGTCTTATTGGTCATGGATAGTGGGCAAGACTGTATGATCCCTAGTGATCAACGACACAAGATAAGAAAGCAGGAGTTTGATTGATCATGGATAGTTTGCAGGGCAGAAGGATGCCTATTGAGCAGGATGGAGGCAGAGTGGGGTGGCGGCAAGGCATCAGGAGCCCATTGATCAAGCACAGGGGAGGGGGTGCAAGACACCATGAGGCTCTATTGACCATATAAAGGAGGCAGCATAGCAGGGACAATATTGATCAAGGACAAGGGGCAAGACTGGAGGAATCTTATTGACCTCAACTTGAAACAGTTAATGTAGCAATGGGGAAGGGGAATGGGTTGTGATCACCCGCCCAGCTAAAACTTGTTGCTTACTAGATTCGAAATGCATGGCAGAAAGACCAAGAATATTTTTTAAAAATCACTGGAAATTGTCAGCAGGTCAGGCAGTACAGAAAGGGATTAAACATTTCCTTATCAGGTCTATGAGCTTTCTTCATATTTCTGATTTCTATTTTCCTCGCCTTTTTGACTACCCGACATTAAAGTGGTTACAGCATTTGCTTGTCTCTCTTTGATGATACAAGCACATTCCTGATATCACTCGAACTGATCACTTTTCTCTGGGTAAAATGGGAAAGAGGGCAGGAGATTAAACAAGATGTGATAAACTGAAATCTTTGCCATGAATGTCATTCACACTTTTTCAATACACTGCACTCTGGTATTCCCTGAATATTCCTCGTCATGGGATGGGGCCAGTTTCAGGGCTGCATTCTGGCGTCAGGAAATATTCATGTTGTCTCCATGACAAGAGTCGGTTCTCAGAGCCACTTCACTGTTTCTTCCAACAAACATTTCACAAAATGTCCTCCAAAAAACACTGTGGAGTTGCCTCGGGCTGCATTGTCCACATTAAACAGAGTGGAAGGATGTCAGTGTGTGACTCAAACACAGACACTGCAGCTGTACAAGGGGCTGGAGGTGGAGGGAGAGAGACAGAGAGAAATTCCAGTGCTACATCAAGGAATTTCAAGCTCCTACTTTCCATCATTGGGACAAACACTTCCCTTGCCACAAGCACATTTGAAATGCTGTATTCCAACGGCTCCGGGATTGTGCAACTCTGGTGTGAGAGGGGAAATGTTAAAGTATCTATCAGGCACCAAACCTTCAGCTCCCATGACAACGATTCATCAATAAAGATTGACTGACTTACCAGGTACACCAAAGGCTGCCAGAATGGGATAGTATATATCCTTTATCAAGAGGATTGCCGGCCGTCCCATTCTATTTTCAAGGGAATGAGAATTGACTTTGCCCTGATAGGTTCCAGGAAAACTGTAGATCCTACCCAAACGTGAGTCCCATTTATGGCTCTCTCTGTGCCCAGGTGAGACCAGTCAGTGACATCATACGGAACTTTACTTACACCCATTAAACAAATAACATTCCATTCCCTGCTTCCCCATTGTCTCCTGGGATCAGCATCTCACAATAATGACAGTGTAGGAGGAGGGCATTGTCCTGAATTAGCTTTATTATCCAATGCACATCTCCTGCCTTATCCATCTACCCAATTCTAATCCATTCTCCCAGCCTATCAATAACCATCTGTAAACTCTACCTCCTCATCACAGCCTGCTTTCCCATCTCCTTTCAGATCATCTAAGGAGTTTGTTATGCTATAGTGTCATAAAGTCATACAGAACTGAAACAAACCCTGTGGTCCAACCTGTCCATGCGAAGCAAGGGATTCCCACACTAAACGAATCCCATTTGCCTGTGTTTGGCCCTTATCCCGGTAAACCTTTTCAAATCATGAACCTATCCAAATGCTGTAACTGTACTTGCATTGACCACTTCCGCTAGCAGTTCATTCCACAAAATGACCACCCTCTGTTTGAAAAAGTTGACCCTCATGTTTCTTTGAAATCTCTCCCTTCTCATCTTAAAATTACATCCTTTAGTTTTGAACTTCTCTATTCTCAGCAAAAGACTTTTGCTATTCTCCTTATCTACGCCCCTTGTGATTTTATAAACCTCTGTAAGGTCACCTCTCAACATCCTTTGCTTCAGGGAAAAAAAAAATTCCCAGCCTATCCTTAGGTGGGCAGCATGGTGGCACAGCGCTGCCTCACAGCGCCAGAGACCCGGGTTCAATTCCCACCTCAGGCGACTGACTGTGTGGAGTTTGCACATTCTCCCCGTGTCTGTGTGGGTTTCCTCCAGGTGCTCCGGTTTCCTCCCACAGT
>NW_025212948.1:14052-20952 GCF_004010195.1 Chiloscyllium plagiosum
ACTTGTTGGGCCGAAGGGCCTGTTTCCACACTGTAAGTAATCTAATCTAATCTTATAATGGAAACTCTCCACTCTCAGTAACATCCTTGTTAATATTTTCTGCATCCTTTCAAATTCAATAATACCCTTCATAGATTCCCTACAGTGTGGAAACAGGCCCTTTGGCCCAACAAGTCCACACTGACCCTTTGAAGAGTATCGCACCCAGATCCACTTCCCTACCCTATTACTCTACATTTACCCCTGACTAATGCACCTGGCCTACACATCCCTGAGTACTATGGGCAATTTAGCACCGCCAATTCAACTGCACATCTTTGGATTGTGGGAGGAAACTAGAGCACCCAGAGGAAACCCACGCAGACGCAGAATGTGCAAACCTCCACAGAGACAGTCACCCGAGGTTGGAATTGAACCCAGCTCCCTGGCACTGTGAAGCAGCAGTGCTAACCGCTGAGCCACCGTGCCACTCTTACTATTAGCAGGGTGACCAGAAATATATGCAACACTGCAAAAGTGGTGTTACCAATACCCTGTACAGCTTCAACATGACATTGTCACTGCAATACTCAATGTTATGGTGATTGAAAACAAGTGTGCCAAAGGCCTTCTTCACCATCTCCCCCACCCCCACTGCCTACATGTGAGCCATTATGATAGATCTATGTCATCTGAAAGCAAGAAAAAAAGTGGCAGAGGTTACAATACGAATAAAAAGTTATGTCCCTCTCACTGTTTGTGAGATGTAGGTTCACTGTCAGATTGTGAATAAATTCCCTGCGTCCTTCTAGCTTCTCCCCAAAGACCAGGTTAGACCCTTTCTGTCTGTTCCTGCCTGATGGAACCTATGCCTTCCTACCTCAACCCAATGTTTTTATTCTCTCCCCACTTACATTGTGATTCTTCTGACGATTTACATCCTAGAGTCATGGAGCAGAGAAACAGACCCTTTCATCCAGCCAATCCATGCCAAACATAATCCCAAACTACAATAGTCCCACCTGCCCTATATATCTGTCCAAACCTTTCCTATTCATGTACTTATCCAAACACCTTCTAAATTTTGCAATTGTACCCATATTCACCCTCTGTAAAATAAATTGTCCTTCTTGTCCTTTTGAAATCTCTCTCCTCTCACCTTAAAAATCTGTCCCTGAGTCTTGAAATTGCCCATTCTAGGGAAAAGAAAACCTTCATTAACTCTATCTATACCCGTAATTATATTATAAGCTTCCAAAAGGTCACCTCTCAACCGCCTTCATTCCAATGAAAAAAGTCCCAGCCTATCCAGCTTCTCTTTCCATTCCCGGCAACATCTTGGTAGATCTCTTCTGAACCCTCCCCAGCTTAATAATAGCCTTGATTTAACTGGGATGATCAGAACTGGACACCGTATTCCAGAAGAGGCCTTATCAATGTCCTGTACAACCTCAACATGGCTTCCCAACTGGTTTCAAACTTTCCAATTTGTGGGCAGCAGCCATTTCTTCATCACTCTTTACACATGCAATTCCTTTACACACCCACCTTTCATTGGGATCTTCTTTTGGTTCACGTTGCTTCTTGGAAAAACCGCATGAACCATCCACATCCACAACCCCCCTCCTCCTCTGTCTGGCCAAGCTCATCCTCACTTTTAGTAACTTCTTTTTTGTCCCAATCAAGTGAGTGATCAGAAGTACCCACATGGGCCCCAGTCTTGAGATGAGGTACTTGGAACATTTCTTATACCAATATGACTGGGGTCACTTCCCACAACTCTTGCTTCCTTCTCTCATTCGAAATTGGGAAAAACAATATCAATTTTGCTTCCATTTTCCACCTGGTTCTTCACATCACCTGGTCTTTCTCTGACTCTTGCTTTTCATTCCTTGACATTTTTGTTGGTAACCAAGATGAAGGATGGGAAACATTTCTGGCTGTAAGAGCTGCTCCTTTTTTTGAGGTATTTTAGGTGTTGGAGGTGATTTTCTCAAATTCCAGGAGCAGCAATTACTGTTTTATATGCTGTTGCATTATTTTGGAACTATGGTGATAGATCATCACCAATATCCATTCCCAATCCATGACTCCGACAGGTACCTTGAAAAGACATTCTCACAATCTGCTTGCTATAAAGTCTCCATTCAATTCTTCTAATATCTCTGTCTTCATTATATCATGTCTCAAGATGCCATTTCCCGCCAGGTGCCTCAGAAATGTCCACCTTTTTCGGCAATCAAAGATTCCCTACCACTGGGTTTGACACAGCTCTCTGCCATGAAAGACCCATTTCCCTCACAGCGCTAACAACTGTGCCACCATGCCACCCTTGCTATAGCAGGGTGACCAGAACTGTATACAACACTGCAAAAGTGGTTTCACCAATATCCTGTACAGCTTCAACATGACATCGTCACTCCAATACTCAATGTTATGGTGATTGAAAGCGATTACTTGTCTAAATACAACAAACAAAACACAGAATCACCTCAGGAACAAGACCTCTGGCCCACATTGACACAAAACACTTGTCCAAACTAGAAACCTTTTCCCTCTCTGAGCTCCATATCCCTCTATTCCTTGACTATTCATGCATCTGCCAAGATGCCTCTTAAACATTGTGACAGTATCTGTTTCTACCACCTCCTCTGACTGCGCATTCCAGGCATTTGCCACCCTCAGCGTAAAAAAATCATTGTCTCTTACATCTCCTTCAAACCTTTCACGGCATGGGGCGGCACAGTGGCTCACAGGGTCCCAGGTTCGATTCCAGTCTCAGGTGACTCTCTGTGTGGAGTTTGCACATTCTCCCCGTGTCTGCGTGGGTTTCCTCCCGGTACTCTGGTTTTTCCTCCCACATTACTAAGATGTGCAGGGCAGGTGAATTAGCCATGCTAAATTGTCCGTAGTTGTTAGGAGCATTTGTCAGAGGTGGGTGGGTTACTTTTTTGAGGGTTGGTGTGGACTTGTTGGGCCGAAGGGCCTGTTTCCACACTGTCGGGAATCCAATCTAATCTTTCCCCTTTTAGCTTAAACCAATGTCCCCTAGTAATTGATATTTCTACCCTGGGTAGAAAAGACTCCAACTATCCATGCCTCTCATAATCGTAATCAGATCAGGTTGTCCCTCATCCTTCAAAGTTCAAATGAAAACAAACTAAGTTGTCAAATCTCTGCTCAGAGCTAATATCCTCCAAATCAGGCAACATCCTGGTAAGCCTTTTCCGTACCCTCTCCAAACTCCGCATCCTTCTGGTGGAGGATGAGCTGTGGTGACATGAGCTGTGGATAACAATCCAACTGTGGCCTTGCTAAAGTTCTAAACCTCTGCAACATGATTTGGCATCTTTTGTCTTCTGCACCCAAACGGCAAGCTCAGAGCTAATATCCTCCAAATCGGGCAACATCCTGGTAAGCCTTTTCCGTATCCTCTCCAAACTCCGCATCCTTCTGGTAGTGTGGTGACATGAGCTGTGGATAACAATCCAACTGTGGCCTTGCTAAAGTTCTAAACCTCTGCAACATGATTTGGCATCTTTTGTATTCTGCACCCAAACGGCAAGCATTACAGATGCTTTCTTGACCACCCTATTCACTATGTTGCCACGTCCAGTGCGCTGTAAACATGTATACCTCTAGGTCTCTCTGTATAGAACATAGAACGCAGAACAGTACAGCACAGTACAGCCTCTTCAGCCCTCAATGTTGTGCCAGCCTTTTATCTTATCAGACTAACTAAGATCATATCCCTCATTGTACCAGCTTCCATGTGCCTATGCAAGAGTCATAGCCTCATAGAGATGTACAGCATGAAAACAGATCCTTCAGTCCAACCTGTCCATGCTGACCAGATATTCCAACCCAATCTAGTCCAATCTGACAACACCCGGCCCATATCCCTCCAAACCCTTCCTATTCATATTCCCACAAAGTGCCTTTTAACTGTTACAATTGTACCAGCCTCCACTATTTCCTCTGGCAGCTCATTCCATCCACGTACCACCCTCTGTGTGAAAAGGTTGCCCCTTAGATCTCTTTTATATATTTCCTCACTCACCCTAAACCTATGCCCTCTAGTTCTGGACTCCCCCACCCCAGAGAAACCCTATCTATGCCTCTCATAATTTTGTAAACCTCAGCCTCCGACACTCCAGGGAAAACAGTCCCAGCCTGTTCAGCCTCTCCCTATAGCTCAATTCCTCCAACCCTGGCAACATCCTTGTAAATCTTTTCTGAACCCTTCCAAGTTTCACAACATTTCTCCGATAGAAAAGATTGCATGTGTGCCGGATTTTTATCCGACTCTAAGATCAGACTAACTTATATAACCTTCATTGTACTAACTTCCATGTGCCTATCCAAGAATTGCTTTAAATATCCCTAATGTATCTGACTCACCTACCACTGCTGGCAGTGCATTCCACACACCCACCGCTCTCTGTGTAAAGAACCTGCTTCTGACATCTTCCCTAAACCTTCCTCCAATCATCTTAAAATTACACCCCCTCGTGATAGATGTATCCACCATGGGGAAAAGGTCTCTGGCTATCCACTTTAGCAATGCCTCTCAACACCTATAAGATAGAGAGGTGACATCTATCAATTCACCCCTCATCTTTCTTCGCTCCAATGAGAAAAACCTCTGTCAACCTTTCATCATAAGACATGCCCTCCTGTCCAGGCAGCACCTTAGTAAATCTTCTCTGCACTCTCTCTAAAGCTTCCACATCCTCCCTATAATTAGGCAACCAGAACGGAACACAATATTCCAAGTGTGGTCTAGCCAGGGCTTTATTGAGCTGCAGCATAACCCTGCGGCTCTTAAACTCAATCCCCCTGCTCATGAAAGCCTTCCTTCCTAACAACCCTTCCAAGTTGGTGGCAACTTTGCGTGGTCTATGGACATGGATACCAAATCCCTCTGCTCCTCCACACTACCAAGAATCCTGCCTGTAACCCTGTATTCTGTATTCAACTTCAACATTCCAAAATGAATCACTTCACACTTTTCCAGATGGAACTCCATCTGCCACTTATCAGCCCTGCCCTGCATCCTGTTAATGTCTTGTTGCAACCTACAACAGCCCTCCACACTATCCATCAAGCTATGTGTCAGCAGAAGCATACTAACCCACCCTTCCACTTCCTCATCCAAGTCATTTATAAACATCACAAAGAGCAGAGGTCCCAGAACAGATCCCTGTGGTCACCGAGCTCCAGGCTGAATACTTTCCATCTGCCACCACCCTCTGTCTTCTATGGGCCAGCCAATTCAATATCCAGACAGCCAGGTCTCCCTGTGTCCCGTGCCTCCTTACTCTCTGAATGAACCTACCAGTGTCAAATTGGATTTAAGTTAGCAGGGATCTGTGAGAGCTAAGTCAACAAACTTGACAAAAATCAACAGAGCTTTTGAACGGAAAATACCCAGCTTTTATTAAAAATACTGCATGCAGCTTGGCAAAAAACTTGAGAGAGGGAGATGCAAGTAATTCTCAATTTCTCTCTAAGTTTTTTGTACTTTTACAGAGAAAATGATAGGGCTTTTATACTTAAAATATATTGACAATTGACTGAAATGATCATTAACTCTTCAACATTCATTGAACTAGTCACCCGAACTTTGATCGGTGTTGCCTTATTGACGTTCCAAAACATCGAGTTATGCACGTCATTCCATACCCTTGTTTTTTTTCATAGGAATGTTTTGTTTAGGCTAAAATCTGCATTTAAGAATATGCAAGGAGTCATTAGAGAAGGTTAGAGAAAGTTTGCCAAGGTTAGAGAATTTGTGTACATTCAGCCTATGTCATGATTAGCAAATTCAGCGCTGTTTCTGACCTTTAACTCCGCCCTTGGCTGCAGTCCCAGTGCGAGGATGCCCACTGTTTGTGTAATAGATGAGTGCGCCACATGGATTTTAGCAAGGTGTTCGATAAGTCCAATCCAACACCACTGGGAACTTATCAAAAGCCTTGCTAAAACCCATTCACTGCTCTACCTTCATCCATGTATTTTGTCACATCCTCAAAGAATTTAAAGGTTTGTGAGGCATGACCTGCCCCTCACAAAGCCATGCTGACTATCTCTCATCAAATTATGGTTTTCCAAGTAATCATAAATCCTGTCTCTCAGAATCCTCTCCAATAACCTGCCCACCATAGATGTAGGGCTGACTGGTCTATAATTCTGAGCATTATCCCTATTCCATTTGTTGAACAAGGGAATCACCTTTACCACTCTCCAATCATTTGGTACAACTGCAGTGGACAGTGAGGACACAAAGATCATCGCAAAGGTGCAGCAATCTCTTCCCTCACGTCCAAGGGTATATCCCATCTGGCCCAGGGGATTTATCTATCATGTTTTTCAAAATTTTCAGCACACCCTCCTTCCTAACATCAACCTGTTCTAGCATATCAATCTGTTTCACGCTGTCCTCACAAATGTCAAGGTCCCTCTCAGTAGTGAGTACTGAAGTAAAGTATTCATTAAGAACCTCCCCTACTTCCTCTGACTGCAGAGCAAGTTCCCTCAACTATCCCTGTTCAAGAAGGGGGGTAGAGGCAACCTTGGTAATTAGAGATCAGCGAGCCTTATTCAGTTGTGGGTTAAGTGTTGGAAAAGGTCATAAGGGATAGGATCTATCATCTAATTTGATCAGGAATAGTCAATACTGTTTTGTGAAGCCTCAAATACCTCATGGAGTTCTTTGAGAAAGTGATGAAACAGGTGGATGAGGGTAAAGTGGTTGAAGTGGTGCATATGGATTTCAATAAGGTGTTTGATAAGGTTGAGGAGAAAGTGAGGTCTGCAGATGCTGGAGATCAGAGCTGGAAATGTGTTGCTGGAAAAGCGCAGCAGGTCAGGCAGCATCCAGGGAACAGGAGAATCGACGTTTCGGGCATAAGCCCTTCT